>NW_007197614.1:374431-457031 GCF_000164805.1 Carlito syrichta | reverse complement strand
CGGCTACTTGGAAGGCTGAGGCGGAAGGATCGCCGGAGCCCAGCAGGTCGAGGTTGCGGTGGCCGGGAGCGGCCACTGCACTCCAGTCTGGGCGACAGAGTGAGACTCCAACTCAAAAAAAAAGAAATCTCTGAGCCCACCTGTGACCTACAAGCCCCCGCTTGGAAATGTCCCTCCTTCCCTGGTCAAACCAATGACAATCTCAAGGGTGTTGATTTACGGTTTTTGTGACTTTTGCTGCCCTAAAATTGTATCTAAACAAGTCATGTTTCCAGCACGGTGGGCACATATTCTTGGAAACTTCTGGGATGTAGACCACAGGTCTAGATTCTCATGTTTGGTTCAGAATAAACCGTCTTAGGAATATCATAAAGCCATAAAGAAAAACAAAATTATGGACTTGGCAGCAACTTGGATGGATTTAGAGCCTATAATACTCAGTGATCTATCATAGAAGCAAAGAACTGAGTACCGCGTGTTCTCACTCCTAAGTGGACCCTGAACATTTACCATAGTACTATAAGAACGGAGTTGGCAATAGTGGGACAGTGCCAGGGGAGGGAGGGGGTCAGATAACATCAATAAAGGTACCCAACCTTAAACTGGGTGCTGTGAGGACCAAGGAAAGGCTCTAACTTTACCTGTACGATGACCACTTATGAACCTAACCCTGAATTGGACACCACATCTTTAAAATTAAAAAAATAAATGAATACACATTCAATGAAAAAAAAGAAGAAACTATCCAAAATATTTTGCAAAGTGTGGCATGTGTCCTTCAATCCATAGCTCTGCCTTGGACTCTTCCACAGTTGCTGGTCTCTGGATGCCCACAGACTCTGGCTGCCCGCCAAGGGAGCAGAGCCAGGAGCAACTACCTCTGTCAGGCTCCATCTCACCTGCGTGGAACTGCAGGAGATGCCGTGTGTCCTCTGGGATTCAGGCATCTTGATGCGCCAGGTGGAGCGAGTTTGAGGAAGGAAAGCTGATGTGAAGGTGGCAGGGAAGCTGAGAGACTGCCCCTCCCGACTGGACACAGACACAGACTCAGGAAGTCACAATGCCCTGTCACAGCCACCGGGGTCACTCTGGACCACAGGCTTCTTTTCCCTACACGGGAAGATTTTAAGAGAGCCCTGAGTTGGAGGTCTTACTTGCTCTCTGCCTGGGAGGGATGCCAGTGGCCCTCACTCCCCATCAAAACATCATAGGGCTCTTTGGACTAGCCAGTGGTATACACTCACCCTTCAAAAGTATCCGTTCCATGATGGAGAAACTTGCAAAGCTTCCAGATTGTGCAAGCCACACCTTTTGACTAGATGGCTTGTCTCTAAGTTCAGTTTTCAGGGAGACTCAGCTGTGGTTCTCAACCGGGCATGAGTCTGGCCCCCCAGGGGATTCATGGCAGGGTCTGAAGGGACTTCTGGTTGCCACACTGGGGCGAGGCCAAGGATGCTGCCAGACATTCCGCAGTGCACGGGCCCCTCATGACAGAGGCAGCCCACCCCAAATGTCAGCAGTGCTTAGACCGAGACGCTCTTGTCTACACCTCCCACCCCCATGGGGCTTTGAAAGACCTGGGAGCAGGTGTCCTGCTGGTACCACAGAGTGCTTGATCAGACCCACATCTGCGATCTGGGGCACTTCAGTCCCTTCCCAGAAGTAACAACTGTGCAGAAATGTGGGGGGGGGGGGGGGGGGGGCTGGGAGGCCTCCACCAGCAGGTCAGAGGAGGTTAGTTGGACCAGAAGGCACTCACCCTTGGTGGCACCCTGGATAGCGAGGCATCTCCAATTCCTTGTGGAAAACACAAGCTCTGCCCTCTCCCCCCCACCACACACAGAACAGAATGCTCTGGCTGAGACTGTCCGAGGGTGTGAACGTTCTGGCAGCCGGCAGTGGCTTTGCTCGCACCTCTCTCCGCTCAGGGCAGTAAAAAATAGCAGGATCATGACATCAACACACACCTCCGCCTGTGAGCCACACAGGGCAGGGTGTTGCGAAGCCAGGGCTGTGCTCTTTGAAACTGATACCAAAGTGTGGGCACATTCCTGCCCCCACAGGAAAGTCCACTTTCCCTGTAATTCTACCATAAGTTCATAATCCACAAATTCATCTTAGATATTTTCTAAGTTCCTCTGTGCTTTTAGTCAGCATCATCTCCTGGAAGTGATAAGCTCCCCGGGGTGCTGGTGTGCCACAATTTAGGGGGAACTTGTGTGTGCGTTTGACCCTCATGCTGGAATGGTACATTCTTCTCAGGCAAATGCTAAGGTTGATGGAGACAGCACTGCGTCCCTTCTGACAAGGAAAATCAAGTGGAGGTTGGTCTTCACCCAGACGGAGACAGCACTGCAGCTCTCTGGCCTGAGGAAGGACAGTGGAGGCCTGGCTTTCCCCAGGAGTGCTCATGGGAGATGTCTGGGCAGATTTTGAGGTCTCTACCTACCCCTAAGGCTCTGTCCTCTTAAAGCTATCCCTTCTCTCCATGACTCACCGAAGGCAGCTGTACTGTGTCCTATGCCCCTCTGTCTGCCTAGGCTCAGCACCCAGAGCTTGTCACTTGGCTGCAACCAGCACAATCATCTCTCCAGAGTCCAAGCTAAGAGGTGCCCAGGTGGCAGCCAGGTAGCCACAGGGAGCAGAAGAGAAGCCTGGGGTGGTGGTGTTGACCACAGAGCTGCAGGCCAGTCTGTACAGAGGGAATAGAACGGGGTAGCAGAGAGGATGCCAGGAGGCCCGGGGGGGCAAGCAAACGCCGACATCCCCGACCCCTCGGCCCTGCTCTCTTGACTCCAGGCCTGCGGGTGGTCTCCCAACCCGAACTGCAACCCCCTCTACCCTCCCAATCAGAGCCAGTTTGAGGTTTGAGCAAGTTTCCTTTCCTTGAAACCCCAAAATCGCCAAAGTTGCAGCATCCTGTCCCAAGGGAATCTCTGGGTACTGAGAAACAGGCAGGAGGCAGTTGCTTGAATTTCTTCTTCATGATGAAACACGGCCTGGGCTTGGGGGGCACAGCCAGCATGCTTGGAAAACACAGAGCCTTGCCGAGCTGCGTCCCGGGCCAGCCGTGCCTGCTGCAAGCTGTGTGGCCTCAGACAGTCCCTCCACTTCTCTGAACCTAGAGTCCATCCACATGACGCCCTCTCCAGAGCCCCAGTATGAGAAAAATGAACTAAAATACTGAGCACCATGTCTGTGCAGCACAGAGAGATCTGCCACCTGGACTCCATGTTCCTGCCTCCAGCAAAAGAGTCAAGAGAAAAGCATTTCCTGGGGCACTGGAGAGAGCAGGGTCTCCGGGATCCCTATGTGGCCCCGCCCTGATGCCTTTGATTTTCCGAGCTTGCCTCAAGCTACTCTTGTCCCAGCACACCTCCTTTCCGGCCAGAGCTGCTTTGAGCTGTCCCTGCCCCTCCCAACCCTGACTCCTGGAGTGGACTTGGTGCGCTGCAGAGTTCAAAGCCCAGAGATGCGAGTTCAGTGGTAACTTTCGGACTTAGAAGAGCCCGGCCACAGTCTCAGGGACCTGGGGCAAGGAAGCTCAGACGTGTGGCTGCTTCCCCATGGCTGGGGGTGGGGGGCAGGTCATTCCAGTTCTGTCCCATGCCTTGTTGGGAGGCTTGAGGAGGTAACCATTGTGAAGCCATCTTAAGCCAATAACAGTAGCTCAAAGAAAAGGTATTCTTATCACCATGAGTCCAGTCTCCATGTCTGTTGAGAATCCGCCTCTAATCAATTCACCACCCGAGCCAGAAGTGTCACATCAGCACTAGGAGCTGAAGCAGAAAGTCCTGCTTACGCTACCTGTGACTTTGCTTCCAGACATGTCGCCAGTAGGAGCAAGACCCCTGGAAACACCCCTTCCTCCCAACTCCACTCGGCTTGGCTCTCTACCTGGAAAGCACATCTCTCTCCTGCTGGGAGTGATCAGGCCCCCGAATCTTCCTGCCTGTCCTCCCCAAGAAAGACATGTCATCAGTCCCCTGGGGTGCCAAAGAAATAACGCAAGAGTCAGAGGGACCTGTTCCAGATACTCCGGCCTCTGGTCCTCCTGCAACGGTGTGTAGCCTGGAGGGAGGTTGGGTCTCCTCACAGGCTGAGCAGGGTGGCCCTGCCAGAGGTAGACCCAACTGAGCAGAGGCCAGCAAGAATGATCACGGCTCCGTGGAGGAAAGCCTCGCAGGAGTTTCCAAAGGCATCGTGCCTGAGGCAACGTCTGGGCAGAGTTTGTACCAATGCAAAGGGCTTCCCAGGAAATCCAGCGCGGGTCCATCCAGTCCTTGTCCTAGACTGCTGCTCCCCTCCCTCCAAGGCCCTTCCTTCTCTCTGAGCCAAGGTTTCCTTTTGCATGCCAGCAGGGGATTCACCAAACCAGCTCAACCCCCACAAGGGCCCATGCGGGACCAACAAAGGATGTCCCTGCCGAAACCCAGATGCCTGCACATGGGGCCTCACGCGGCCTCTGTCCATCTGCATGTGGCATAACTCACTTCGTGTAATGGCTTCCTGGCTCATCCATGTTGTCACGGATGGCGGGATTTCCTTCTTTGTGGAGGCTGAATGATATGCCATTGTAAGTGGAGACCACAATTTTAAAACTCCTTCATTTGTTGATGGACATTTAGGCTGTTTCCACACCTGGGCTCGTGGCATGAGGTACCTGAAAGAGTCGGACCCCTAGAAGCCAAAGGCAGAAGGATGGCAGTTGCAGGGGTAGGGGCGGGGAATGGGGAGGTGCTTCCCGCAGGTATAGGGTGCCAGCTATGCCAGGTGGATAGAACCCAGAGGTCTGCTACTCAGTGTCATACCATAGTCAGCAATGCCGCACTGCACACTCAGAAATCTGTGCTGAGAGCAGATCTCATGTTGACTGTTACTGCCCCAATTAAAAGAAAGAAAGAGAAGCACAGGCATCTCCAGTGCCCAGCAGGAAAGCGCTGGGCTCCAGCCCCCTCCCCACCTGCAGGTCCAGGCTGTCTAACTGCTCCTGAAAGCTCAGTCCTGGCGAGCCACCCCTCCTTTATCCCAAGTCTGCATCATTTTGCTTGTTCCCTCGATGGCTGTCAAAGGCTCAGACATCCAACAAGAGCTAATCTGTTAGGAGAAAACAACCTCATCCTTGGGGGGCCATGTCCACTTGGTCAATATCCGAGGCCCTGATGTGAACGCACTTAAGAAAATCTTCCTTTATGGACAAACATATGTGGCTGCCTGTCCTGGAATCTGATATCTCAGCTCTAGTAAGGGGACACCCCTGCCGACCCAGAGCACCTGTCTCACATGGGGAGCCAAGCACCCGCGTGCATGCACGGTGCACGCGCAGTGGGCGTGTCTCCGACGGGGCTTGCTCCAAGTGTGTCCCTGTCTCCTCTGGTCTAGATCCATGTTCAGCCTGGGGAGAGGGAGGAGAGATGTCTAAATATTCATGACATGCAAATCGCAGGAAGTGAAATTGCCGGCGATTTCACCTGCTAGCTCACTCTCATTTTCTCTGCCTCCTCCTTGTACCAGGCATCCTGAGCACAGACTTGTTTTTCCACAACTGATGCTGCTACGGTAACAATGGTCGAAAGCCAGCAAGGTGCTCCTGGGAGCTGTCTTTGAGGAGCTGTCTCAAGGCTTTCCATATTTCCCTTGGGGAGAGCTGTAGCTAATAGTGTGCGCGGGGGGGAGAAGGTTAACTGATCGTTCTGGAGTGAGAGGCGGTGGGTCCCTGAGCAGCCACTGGAAGGGGCTGAGTAGCTTTTCTTTATCTCTTGCTGTTTGTCACTTCGTTTTATTTATCACACTTTAAACCTTTAAAGACAGGCAGGTGGAGAGACATTGGAGTGGACGTACACTCTCCACTCATTGATCGCCGCTCCTTATCTCCTGCAGGGGTGGGGGATGACAGGACACGCCAGGTTGCCAGCAGGGGACTTTGGTGGAGATGTCCCATCAGGACCTGGTGGCTTCACGGCATGAGGCCTGTGCAGTTGCAGGGCTGTGCTCAGAAGGGCTCAGCCTGCCGTGGTTTCCTGCTGTGCCGTGCAGTCTTGAAAATGTCAGCATTATTAAACAAGGGCCCTGCATTTTCATTTTACACTGGGCCCTCCTCTGAGTCTGCTCTGGCTGCTCTAACACAGCACTATAGACTGGTGACTAATAGACAACCGAGTTTATTTCTGGCAGTTCTTGAGGCTGGACGTTCAAGATTAAGGTGCTGGGAGATTCAGAGTCTGGTGCGGGCCCCTTCCTGGTTCATGGATGGTGCCTTCTCACTGTGCCCTCATGTGGTGGAAGGGGCTAGCTAGGTTCCTGAGTCTCTTTGTTAAGGACACTAATTCCATCATCCCATCATGAGGCTCTGCCCCCATGACCTCATCACCTCCAAGAGGCTCCATCCCATGACCTCATCACCTCCAAGAGGCTCCATCCCATGACCTCATCACCTCCAAGAGGCTCCGCCCCATGACCTCATCACCTCCAAGAGGCTCCATCCTCATGACATCATCACCTCCAAGAGGCCCCACTTCCTAATACCAACACCTTGGGAATTAGGATTTCAACCTATGGATTTGGAGGGGACACAAATATTCAGTCCACTGCAGCTCTTCCTGTAAATTAAGTCTCTGGTCCTGGTTAGGGGGTCTGAGGCTACACCCATGGAATGTGAAGGAGACCATCTTCCCTCCTTTTTTCAGAGGGAAACAGGGGGGCCACTTCTGGAGGAGTCAGGGGTGCTAATGTACTTCAGTGGAGTCTGCCTTTATTGAAAGTCTCCCAGGGTGAAACTGAGGAGCCACTGAGCGAGAGGGCACCTTCATGACAACCTGGCAATCTGCTCCTCCTGGCCTGATTGCCAGGTGACTCACGTTCTCAAGGAGACTGTGGGAAGTAAGCAGCTTCCGTCTCACTTCCATAACTGCAGTTTGCCAGAGCCTAAAATAAGCAGTCAAGTCATTCACAAATGCCACCTACTCAGAGGTCAACAGCCCGGGCTCTGAACAGGCATGTCCAGGGTCACCCAGAACTGCACTGGCTTTAATGACCGTTGTTTCATTTTGCATGAGTATGATCATATTCATTTTCCAGGCAGCCCTAGTTTAGATGTTTCCAGTCGATCCCCTAATGTCCTTTACAGCTTACTTTTGCAATCCAGGATTTGGTCAAAGATCATGCCTTGCATTTAACTCACATGTCTCTCTTGTCCAGCGTAGCCTAGAACAGCTCCCTGACTTTGTTTTATTTATGTTTGGTGATGGACATTTGGAGCACCCAAGACAGCTGTTGGGTAGAATTCTCCATAATTGGAACTTGTCTGTTGTTTTTCTGTGGCCAGATGAGGAGTAGTTCTCTGTGCACACAAGACTCTTGGTCTCACTTTGGTCAGAACAATGACCACGTGAGTTCTGCATCAAAAAGCATCTCCTTTACCATCTGTGAGTCTAGTCAGCCCGCAAGGGAGGACTTCCTGAGAGTGAGACAGCTCAGGCGTGAGCAGAACAAATACCACACACTCATTGATTTAAAACGTATTGTCCCATGGTTCTGGAGGCTGGAAGTCCAAGGTCAAGTTGTTCTCAGGGTTAATCTCCTCCGAGTTCTCTCTCCTTGGTTTGTAGACCTGGTCTCCTCTCTGTGACCTCACATGGCCATCTCTCAGTTCGTGTCTGTGTCCTCATCTCCTCTTCTTATAAGGACAGCAATCATCCTGGATTAGGGCCCACTTTAATGACCTCATTTTTACCTTAATTACCTCTTTAAAGACTCTGTGTTGGCCAGGCACGGTGGCTCATGCCTGTAATCCCAGCACTCTGGGAGGCTGAGGCAAGAGGATTGCTTGAGCCCAGGAGTTTGAAGCCAGCCTGGGCAACATAGTGAGATCTCATTTCTACAAAAAAAAAAAAAAAAAAAAAAAAATATATATATATATATATATATATATATTCCCTGTCTCCAAATATAGCCACATTCTGAGGTCTTGGGGATCCAGATGTGAATTGGGAGGCAGGGGCACAATTAAGCCATAACAACCAGCTACTTCTACCCAAATGTTTCAACATCAATTGACAACCCTTCAGTACAGTAGTGGTTGCAAAACAGTTGTGTTACAATCCTACTGTCCCTCGGACATCTACTAGTTGACTTTTTCTATGAGTGACTGTCCATCCAGCACCTTCCCGTAAACTTTTTTGAGTACCACTGTGGACATAGGTATATATTTTTCCACGGCAGTGTCTTATTATCCATCACCATCATCATTCTTCTGATACTCACACTGTCCCACGTGTGACCAGTGGGACTCCCTCAGAGGGCCCTTGCATTCTTTCGGCTCACCCTCGCTTGCCACCTGACCCAGCAGGAAGACCTGGGCCCCCATTTCCCTGCCCCAGCCCCGGAATCAGCCATCTCTCCAAGGAGACCTGGCCCACGTGAGTGGGGAACCGTATTCCAAAATCAAGATCTGGGCACTGGGGTTTTGGTTTGTTCTGTTTTGTTTCTCAGGCCTTTCAGGGTCACACGTTTTGACAAAATCAATGAAAAGAATGCAGATTTTCAGAGTTCTTTTAACGAGGTTTTATAAAAAGGCTGTTACAAAAGAATTACTATGTCCTTGAGGCTGTATTTTGTAGTACATATAGAAATACATGAAAGGTCAAAGAAAAATGGAGTTTCTACACGGAGAAGAGCTGGTGATGGGGCCTCCCGGGAACACTTGCTGAGACTCAATGTATTCCAAATTTTACAAATTTTCTAAAAGAATCACTGTGCCGTGATTTCTGCACATTTGGAAATGATTGTAAACGTGCAATCTGTAAGTGAAAACTGTAAGCCCATGGAATGGAGTAGGGAGAAGTTTCTGCAAGTTTATATGACAAGACAAGAAAGGGGATTTATGAATAGTGGTGTAGGAAAGCACAGCACAACACTTTGGGGGAAAACAGCCTCACTGCTTTTTGAAGTGCTGAGTCTTGAGTCACGGGTGATGGCCCCAGAGTAAGATGCTGCCATCTATCAAAATGGCAAAGTTGTCCTCAGGTGTTCTTCCCCAGTACCCCCAAAGGCAGAGTTGTGCTCCATTCCCCTGGTTCCCCTGGACTTGACAGCAGCGTCACAGTCAGGCTGGGTCGATGTCAGTGCTACTCACTGGATTATGAGTGCTTTGAGGTCCATGTCTTGTGCATCTACTGTATGCCAGGCCAGGGGAACAATGAGGAGCAACTCTAGAACAGATGAACACAACCCACATCGTTTCCATGTGGGAAGCAGACAATGCCCAGATGACACTGAATGAAAGGTCCCACTGCCGAGTGTGCAAGTGCCAAGTGCCATCCAGAGGCTTCCTAGGAGCAGGGAGCTGATGGTTACCGAGTTTAGGGGTGGGAGCAGGAAGAAGTCACAATGACACCAAGATCTCAAAGATGAAAGGGTCTGGGGAGAGGGGACAGAGCATGTCCCAGGAGGTTGTGTGAAGGACTTGGTAATATTGGTGGTGGGTCAGGGAGAAGAAGGTTTCAGATGAATCCTAGGCTTTGGGGTGAAGCGCTCCCTGGAGAAGGCTCCTTGGGAGTAGCCACAGTGGCTGCGAAAGGAGTCACTCCTTCTCGCTGCTGTCAGTGTGTCCTGCGTGAGGCCTGGTGCTTGGAATGGTTCTGGAAGCTGGGAATGCAACAGTGAGCAAGCTCAATGAGTTTACCCCTCTTCTGTGGGGAGCACAGACAATAAACCAACAAAGAGTAAACCGTCATCTCAGGTAGTGCTTGCTCTTCTGAGGGAGAGTACAGACCCTGAGCTTGGATTTGCATGTGTTGAGGCCGAGATGCTTTGAGACATTTATGGGCAATACCATGAGGCACAACACCACTTCCTTCCTACTATCTTTACCCCGGTCCCACACGGTGCCAGTTCGTGGCAGTGGTCCATCAGTTTATATTTGCTTAATTAAATTACATTCAGGAAATAGGGGCATTGTTTTGAGTTAATAAAGGTCAAGGATAAAATCTTTCTGGAATTGGGAGCCGTCTCTGAGGAGGGGACACTGGATGTGTCCTGCAGCACTTGGATGTTTTGTTCATTTGGGTTTAGGCCAATTAGGATGACCTCACTTAAAGAGAGACGTTCTCTTTGAGATTCAGCCTAATTACTGCAACTGGTGAGAGATGACCCCAAACTCCGTTGCAGAACCACAAAGGTAATTTGTTTTACTTTGTTGATTGTGTATACTTCCCCTGAAAGACATTTCAGATAAGGATGGAGGATATAGGGTAGGAATTGAGTCCTCTGCTTACCCAGCAAAGCGTTATTCTAACCCATACACGTATTGGGTGCTGAGTAAGTTTTCAGCACTCATTAACAATCACATGTGCACATATATATGGGGCTGCCCAAAATGCACACGCATTTAGGAAACATTATCTATGAATTACTTTTAGTTCACCATCATCAGAAGTGTCTGGACACTGATGGCAACAGCTTTGATCCTCCTTCCTTCCGTTGATCTCTTGTAAATACAGAAGTCAAACGAGATTTGTACCAGTGTATATTGAGTATTGCAATTTTAATACCTTTTCTCTGTCTTAAAATGTGCATACATTTTTTGCACTCCCCCCCTTCTATGGTATATATACATGGTAAGCCCAATTATTATCTCTATTTCCAGATGGGAAACTGGGGCACATATAGGTAAAGTAGGCTTCCCAGGATTATGTACTGCTCTAGTCCTAAAGTGTGTTTTTGCCCACCCCCAAATGTATATGTTGGAGCCTAATTCCCAATGCGATGGTATTGGGAGGCAGGGCCTGTGGGAGGTGATTAGGTCTTGAAGGCAGAGTCTTTGTGAATGGCATTAGTGCCCTTATGAAAGAGACTCAAAGGAGCTCCGAGCCAGCCCCTCCTGCCATGTGAGGATGCAGTGAGAAGACACCACCTGTGAAGCAGAGAGTGGGCCCTCTCCAGATACCGAATCTTCAGTGCCTTGATCTTGACTTCCCAGCCTCTAGAGCTCTGAGACATCAACTTCTGCTTTTGATGAGCCACTCTGTCTAAGGTATTTTGCTGTATCAGTCCAAACAGGCTAAGACACTCACCTAGTAAGCGGCACACTTGAATTTAAACCCAGGCTCAAATTGTGGCCGCATGCCTGCGCTCTGACCATGACAATTTTTTGTTTCTTTAAACACCTACTTGCCCCCCAAAAAACCAAGACAGCAACCACAAAACTAATCTCTAGGCCGGGGTCGGTGGCTCAGCCTGTAATCCCAGCACTTTGGGAGGCTGAGGCGAGTGGATTGCCTGAGCTGGTTCAAGACCAGCCCAGGCAACTTGGCAAGATCTCATCTCACAATAAATAATTAAAAAAATTAGCTGGACGTGGTAGCACACGCCTGTAGTTCTGGTTACTTGGAAGGCTGAGGTAGAAGGATCACCTGAGTCCAGCAGTTTGATGTTGGGGTGGCCATCTGTGAGTGTGTCACTGCACTCCAGCCTGGGTGACAGAGTGAGACTCCAACTCAAAAAACAAAAAAACACCTAGTTGCCAACAGCTATGTTGGAAACAAATGTCCCTAGGTACACTCTTTACACTTGCCCACTGAAAAGCACATAGATTCACTCGCAAGATCATCCGTCATCACTTCCCTTGACTGTACACCTCACTGCATGGTGGAGGTCAAGGTCATTCATAATCTTGGACATGTGATTATTGCCTTCCTCCTCCAGGTCAGTTAGAAATGTGAGAAATAAAACATGCCTTAACAAAATCTGGGGGATTTTTCTTTGCATATTTTTCCATCTTGAGTTGCAACTTCAGATATGGAAGCTTCTACAAGCTTTTCACATTGTCTCGATAGGTGACATCTTTGGTTTCCCCTGATCTGGTGTCTAACTAACCCTCCAAAGAATCCAATAATCGCTCTGGTACCTTTGATAACCCACATAATGTAGACTTCAAATAGTGTTAAAATAAAGTTCAAGGCTCTTAGCAGCATCTCAAGGTTAGCAGGAAACTCACACACTGTATTTTCTAAGCAAGCCCTTAAAAACTTGAAGCATTAAATAATTTCCTCCAGGACATATCAGAAAGTCAACATCCTATCTCTTCACATTGCCTGGCCTGGAATGCACACTCAAGGCTTATCTGACCGATGTTGATTGACAAATGTTTCCAAGCAGCCTGTATCTGCCTTAGCTACAGGAGACGCAACGATAAATAAAACCAGCAAGACCAAGCACCTGTGGAGATTGTGCTTTTGGAAGAGATGCTGACCAGACATAAATGAAGAGAAGACAGACAGGTACACATGGGAATGAGTGCTCTGAAGCAGAGTAAGGAACAGAAAGGGTGAGGGGACACCGTGTGAGTGGTGGGCATGTGGGGTCTTCCGAGAACAGATCTGATTAACTAAAATGTAGGAAAATAACTCAAAACACAAGGATGAACACCTGCACATCTCTAGGGACAGATGGGGCTACTCAACGGGCAGTCAAGGCCCTACTCTAAATTAATTCTCACTGTTGAACATACTTATCATGTGTTTTGTGGATGCTTCTAGATTCCTTGAGATCGTGCTTTTTCTGAGACCTGCTTTTTGTAGTAGTTCTTGTTAACAGTCTTCAAGAATAACCATTACAGATTTAGAAAAGGGTCAGAGTGCATGACTAACATATGACAAAGGGAATGTGAGGGCTTCTTGAAAACATGCAAGTACTTAAGGAGGAGATAGCAAAGTAAAAATGTTTTCAATGTATTCTTTGAAAGCGCCTCTGCCATTACTGTGGCAATCATGGGCTTGCTTAAATATTTCCTTATATCAGATCCTGCAGATTCTCACCAGACCTTAAGAGATCATCTTAGGGAGAAAGGTAACTCCCACACCACCTCAGACCATTCACTATCGGAAGTGGGGGTATAAAAACGACCCAGAAGTTTGATCAATGAATGGGCCATGGAGCCCTGCCAGACTGATGAGGGAGTTTGGAGTCCTTTCCCACCACTTGGGGTTGGCTTGATGGGAGGAACCAGACCTCTGGCAAACTGTGCTGAGTCCTGCTGTTGGAGGCAAGGCATCAGGAGAGATGCAGAATGGTCTGGCTCCAAGTAGCATTGCACATGCTGTTTTCAACTACTATTTCCACATTAAATAATTAACTGTGGGTCTGGCTCGGTCACTCAGTCTGTAGCCCCTGCACTTTGGGAGACTGAGATGAATGGATTGCCTGAGCCCGCGGGTTCAAGACCAGCCCCAGCAACTTGGCTCTATAATAAATAAAAAAACTAGCTGGGCATGGTAGTGCATACCTGTAGTTCTGGCTACTTGGAAGGCTGAGGTGGAAGGATCGCTGGAGCACAGCGGGTCAATGCTCGCGTGGCCACTGTACTGCAGCCTGGGCAATGGAGTGAGGCTCCAACTCAAATAATAATAATAATAATAAATTGTGTCCTTTAGTCATATTCTTCACAAAATGTTGTATAAAGAATTTGACTAATCTTTGTCACTAGTTCCTGAGGAACTTTCAATCCTTGGAATTTTCCCTGCAATTGGCATGTCTTTATTAGTCATGAACCTCTTGGGCCACAGCTGAGTCTATGATAATAAGACAAGATGACCCAAGATGGGGCTTCAGAAAGACAGACCTTGTGATAAGAGAGTTGGGGCTTTGAGTCAGGTGACACCAGCCTGACCGCCAGGGAGGGGAAAGGGACTGGAGATTGAATTCAGTCACCTGGCCAGGCATTTGATCAACCATGCCCACATAACGAAACCCCTATAGAAACTCCCGATACTGAGGGTTGCTGAGAACATCAATGTGCCTGGAGAGTGGCCCACCCTGATTCCACAAGGAGAGGACATGGAAGGTTTGTGTTTGCCTCTTCACAGACCTTGCCCTCTGTGTCTCTTCACTGGGCAGTTCCTGAGTCGTATCCTTTATAATAAGGCTGTAATCGTACCTATAGCACTTTTTGAGTTCTTTGAGTCATTCTAGTGAATTATGAAGCCTGAGGGGTCATGGGAACTGCTGAATCTGTAGCTAGATGGCCAGAAGTGCAAGCTGCTGGAGCTCCCGAAGTGCATGTGGTCCTGACGTGAGGTCAGTCTCATGGGGCCTGAGCCCCCGACCTGAGGGATCTGCACTCACTTCACCAGCTGGGGTCAGGCCCGCTGTGTGGAAAGGGGATCCAGGTGATTCAGATGTGCACGTGTCTCCCTGTCAATGAGCGTGGGCTCCAGTGTCCTGGCTGTGATTTAGTCAGTGCACCAGCTTAATCCCCATGACTGGACAGGCTCCAGAATCCGTGATGGAGAAATAATATGGAACGGGGTGCACAAATTAGAGCAGCGACTTCCAAATCAGAACCGATTCATCTTGTCATCACGAAGGCCACAATGAAAAAGGGCACTTACAGAAAGCTGACGACCTTCCAGGATAAAAATGGGACACATTTAGTGAGTCACACTAGCTGACCAAGGAAGGGAAAACAATCTGAGTTGAGAGGATGGGGCCCCCCAACAGTTGGCTTTCAGAAATTTGCTGAGATGAGTGCATACCACCCGACCGTCAGCACTTCTGCCCTGGCCCCAGAGCGTGGGAAACACTGTGAGGAGGGGCTGCTGGCCAGTCACACAGGCATCTCTCTCTGGTCCCTGTTGACTGTCCCGTGAGAACACAGAGCGCTGCACCACACTCCCACATCTCCAGAGCAGAGTGTGTGGGGGTGTGTTTGGGTGTGTGTGTGTGAGAGAGAGAGAGAGAGCGTGAGAGAGAAAGGAGACAGAGATAAAGAGAGAGAAGCCTGACTTGGTGGCTCAGCCTGTAATCCCATACTTTGGGAGGCTGAGGTGAGTGGATTGCCTGAGCCCACGGTTCAAGACCCGCCTGGGCAACTTGGCAAGATCTCATCTCTACAATAAATCAAAATAATTAGCTGGGCGTGGTAGCACGTGCCTGCAGTTCCAACTACTTGGAAGGCTGAGGTGAAAGGATCGCCGGAGCCCAGCAGGCTGAGGCTGCGGTAGCCGGGAGCGGCCACTGCACTCCATTCTGGGCAACAGAGTGAGACTCCAACTCAAAAAAAAGAGTTAGAAAGAAAGAGTACATGAGTGTGAGTGAAAGTGTGTGTGTGTGTGTGTGTGTGTGTGTGTGTGTGTGTGTGTGTCCATGACTGTGTGTGTGTTTATGTGAGTGAGTGTGATTCTGTGTGCATGCATGTGTGGGAGAATGTGTGAATATGTTACATGACTATGGGAAGATGTGTCTATGTGTGTGCATGTGTGAAGTTCTGCATTTGTGAGAGTGAGCATGTGTGTGTTGTGTGTGTACTGTGTGAATGTGTGCATATGTATGCGTGAGTGTGTATATTGTCTGAGTGTGTATACATGTGAATGTGTATGAGTTTATATGTGTGAATATGTGTGAGCTGATGTGTGAATGCTTAAATGCGTGCATTTATGACCGTGTATACACATGAATGAGTGTGCGAGTATGTGCTTGTGTGAGTGTATGTATTGAGTGGGCAGGTATGTGTGTATACGTGTGTGTGTGGGTGTGTGTACAAGTGTGAGTGTGCACACGCTCACACCAGGACAGTCCCTCCTCCCTCGGGTGCCACAGGCCCTACCATTCCCCCCAGCCTGTGCAGGGGCTGTCTGAACATCAACACCGAAAGACCCCGGGTGGGACATGATCCTGCGGGCTGACGGTAGAGAAACGCCCCGCCTCCAGAACGAGCTCACTCCTGCTTTTTCATGTTGCCCTCATTGACATCCTGTCGTTGGGACCTGGGAGGCAGCTGTCCCTCCCCACTGGAGGTGAAGGGAGCGTCCCTCGGAGAACTTCCTGCGCGTGTGTCAAGACAGTCTTCCAAGCGTTCTCTGCTCCCTTTGCTTCCCAGGCTGCTGCCAACCCCGGGCCTGGTGCGTGACAAGCCCCAGCAATTCATCACAAGTTCTGCGGCCTCCGGAGCAATCCATCAGCGACAGAGGAAGCCAACAGAGCGGTGACAATTTGCTCTTCACCCACAGTGTCTGTTTTTGCAACTTCCCAGCATCCGGTCCCCAAGTCAATGCCCACTTTCATTCATTCATGCTGTTCGAAAGGGGTTTATTGGTCTCGAGCACATAAACACGACTACTTGTCTGCACATCCTACAATGTCCCCTTATTGCACTTTCTTTCTCAGAGTAGACAGTATAGCTGTGTTGCATGTGTGTATATGTGTATAACATACAACAGAGACTGTGCCCACACATATGATTTGTGTACAATAATATGCAACGTGTATATACACATAAACTTGCCCTGGGGGGGTTACTCCTATGCGTGTTGATCAATCCATGTGGCTTCCATCTCTTTCTCCCCCCACAACAGCCCCACACACATACATATCCTGCAACAATCAGAAGGAGGCAAAGCAAAGAAGTTTGAGCCTCCTGCTTTCTTGAGGAGCCCTGATCTGGCGAGAAAGCCAAGGATGTCTGTTGGGATTTTGTACAAGGACTTGTGGTTCATTCTTGAAAATCTGCAGAAACAGAGAGAAAGGACTGATTCCTCCTAGCCGGGGGAGTTAGGAAAGACCCACCCCGGCCTTGCTTGGAAGACTGAGAAGGATTAAGGGGCTGCCAGGAGTGGGGGCACTGAGACGAGAGAGATGGGACACAGCTCACCCTGCCCGGCTCCCCCGCTCTGACCCGGCTTCCATCCTTGAAATCGAAATAACCTTCCATGCCGGAGGCAATGGATGGAGAGGAAAAAATGGAATCATTAGTCTTGGTGTCATATTCTCCATCTCCCTAAGCCCCAGCAACAGGGGGATGAGGCGTCAGGGAGGGGCAGGGACAGGGCACTCGGGAGGGCTCTGTGGCCGTCTGGCTGCTGAGTGTGTCTCCCAGGCTCCGCTGAACCACCGCCCCCCAGCTTCTGGTATGGCCACCCAAGAGAAGTCCAGGGAGACACTCCCTTCTTTGGCAGGGAGGGGACTGTGGGGACATGAGGGGAGAGGGGAAACAAGTTCTCCAGTCTCCGGGCTCTCAGAGACTAGACCCAGAGCTAGACTTGTGGCAGGGAGAGAGGGATAGAGCCTTGTGGGGGAGCTGAGGGGCTTGCCTCAAGGTGGGGCCTTACCTTTGTCCCCGTCCCCTACCCCACATAGGCTCAGGGTGTTCCAGATCCTGCTCCAACCACAGATTCCAAGTGTCAGTGGCTGACAGTGCCTCAGACCCAGACTTGAGCCGGGTCACCCCAGTGCCTCAAGTGTCATGGCAATCTCATGCAGCAGGTCAGCAGACCATGGTACAGAGGGACAAGCTCAGGGAGGGCATATTCCCTGACCAGAGGCAAATGGCTCCTTCCCACAGCTGAGTTCTGAAGCACTCCCAATGAGCCAACACCAGCCTGGACCCCTCAGGGAAGCAGGGAGCATGCCCAGGCCCCAGCAAGGCCTTCTTCAGAAACTTTGGGGGCTGGGCATCCAGGGTGGCCTGTCCTTTTTCACCTGGGCTCTGACCCTCAGCCATGCTCCCTGACTGGCTTGCCTGCCTGGTTTTCAAGTTGGGTTTGTCAGATAAAAGCAAATCTGGTCTTAGCTGTGGAGAGACTTCCAGTCAGGACCAGCACGATAGGGAAAACAGAACATGCCGACCTCAGGACTCTGAGTGTCTCAAATTGAGCCGAAAGAGGGATTGTTTTATAGGGTAAAGGGGTGCAAGCAGAGATAAGCAGGAGCTCTAGGGAGGATGCCAGACCTGCAAGGGGAGGTGACCAGCAGGGCCTGCTGTGCTCAGCCAATTCCAAGGAGAAGCCGAGAAGGGGACATGTCCCGCCTTCTGTGGTTCTTGCTCAGGCTTGGGGGGGGGGGCACAAGCAGAGGCCCGAAGGAATGAGGGGTGCCTGAGTAAAACGTGACCACGACAAGGTGGGGTGAGGAACAGCGATGGCAGCCCTGGGCAAAAGTCACTTCCCTAGTGCACGCCGTGTTCCACACTCAAATATCATCCTTTCATTCAACAAATACCTAGAAGTGTCCACCCCACCGTAGGCCCAGCTGCCCACGGGTCAGTCACGGCCCAGCTGCCCACGGGTCAGTCACGGACCAGGAGACACAGCCCCTTCTCTGGGAACCTGATGTCTGTATGGTTCTTACTTCTGAAGGGCTCACGTGTATTTATTGTTTGCAAATAACAAACAATGGCTCTTAGAAACAGAGGGCCTCCTTGGGGAGGGGCCCCCAGGCAGGGAGGAGCTGTGCTCTGAGCCTGAGCACTGTGGGTCCAGGCCTTGCTCAGACAAAATGCTACACAGTCTGTCACTGAAGGGACAGCCCATAGGGGCAGGCAGTAGGTGAAGAGAGCCCTCAAACCAAGTGGATGTACTCGATAGAGACGGTGTGTGGAGGTGGCCAGGGAAGGACCCTTAGGGGAGGGGTCGTTCAAGCCAAAATCACAGAACAAAGAAGAGTCAGCCACGCAAAAAAATAAAAGATGGAGATAGGGTGTGTGGATCCCAGGCAGGGGGCATAGCCCTGGGCTGGAGATGTGTTCAAAGACAGGGTGGTGGGTTGAATAGTGCCCCCACACTCATATCCCTCTGAAACCTCAGAATGTGACCTTATTTGCAGATGTGATTGGTCAAGATGACATCATCTTGATCAGGTGTCCTTATAAGAAGAGGAGAGGGCACAGAGAGGAGAAGGCATGTGGTGGCAGAGGCAGAGACTGGAGACTGGCCGAAAGCTGTGGAACACCAGGAGCTGCCAGGAACTGGAAGAGGCAGGCAGGATCCTCCCCCCCGAGCCTTCGGAGGGAACATCACTCCTCAGACACCTTGGTTTTTGAACTTCTGATCTCTGGAGCTACAAGAGAATCCATTTCTATTTTTTAAGCCATGCAGTTTGTGATAATTGCTTCCAGCAACCCCAGGAAAGGGATTTGAATGGGAAAGGAAGAGCCATGACTGGGTTCTGTCGCTCAAGGGAAGAGAAACACAAAATAAAGCCCAGAGACCAAGGTTCCCATGGACTTGGATTTCCGTCTCAGGAACAAGGGAGAGTTACTGAAGAGTTCAAGTAGGGGCAATGTCATGGCGAGGTCATGGCTATGGTTGGGTAGAGCAGGCAGGGGTCCACACCCCACAGAGACCAGGAAACAGCCTCTGCTCACATGTGGACAGAGAGGTGTCTGTGCATGAACTCAGAGTCCATGGGGCAGGAAGACAAGGCAGACCCAAGAAATGTTGTGGAGGTTGTTGCTGGAGGTCCTCCAGACCACCCTCAGCTTCGCTGATTTTCTAGGACTCACAGAACTCAGAAGAGCCGTCATACCTGTGGCCATGGTTTATTACAGTGAAAAGATACAGACTAGACTCAGCAAAAGGACGAGTCCAGAAGAGACCGGGCACAGAGTTTCCCATCTCCTCTCCCTGTGGAGTCGTACTGATAATGCTTAATTCTTCCAGCAATGGTGTGTGGCACCCTACATGGAATATCATCAACTAAGGAAGCTCCCCCAAGTTGTGGTGTTGGGGCTTTTATTAGGGGTCAGTCTGTAAGCATGGAGCACCCACATGACTGAACTTCATGACACAGTGTTCAGGCCCTCCAGAGATCAAACTGATACCACATGGCCCAAGGCCCCAACCATCGATTGCACGATTTGCAAAGACTGTCTGTGTGGCCTGAGGCCCCAGGTAAACAAAGATCCTCTCACCAGCCAGGAAATTCCAAGGGCTCAGAGGTTAACTGTTGGGGGTCAGACCTTCCCTTGCAATGTGCGGGGTTTGGACAACACAGGCCTGCTGAGTTGGTCCTTTACTGCACAGAAGCAGGAAGGATTGGATGTTGGGGAGTAGGAAGAGGGACAATGACACACGAGTAGCTTTTGACTGGAGCATCTGGGGAAGCCTGGTTCATTATCTGAGATCAAAGAGAATGGGGGCCCTTCAGCTTGGAAGGTTTGGTTCTGCAGCTGGTGAGTTTGAGAAGTTGGGGGACGTTCGTGGTAGACAGCTGGATGGACTATCTGGACGCCAAGGCTAGGGCTGCCAGTCGGGAACTATCAGCCTACAGATGTTTCAGCTGTGGTGGTGGACAAAGTGCCCAAAGGCGAGGATGTGCTTAGGGCAAAGAGGCCCCAGGCCCCAGCCTTGAACACCCCGTACATTTAGGATCAGAGTAAAAGAGAAGCCAGCAACAGAGACAGAAAATGTAGCCAGGGAGGCAGGAGGTCGGTGTGGGGGAACACAGTGAATAATGTTACTACTGCTGTGCCGTGGGGTGAGGTGAGGACAAAAGTGGGACTGTTGTCTTGGGTTATGAGGAATCGCACTTTCACTTGACCAGAGCGACCCCGGGGGAAGTGATGTGGAAACGGAAGGTGCCAGAAGGAGTGAGAGGTGGGGAGGCAGAGACAGTGTGCAAGGAACACCCTGCCTGGCTGTGACTAGATGCAGAGAGAAGAGAGAGACCTGGAAAGGGGCTGGAGGTCAAGGGGAGATGGTGGCCCCGTAGCGCAATGGGGTGATGGCGTGACTGGTACACCTCAGAAAGAAAGAGGAAGATGCAGAAGACGGGAGGTAGCAGGAGGGAAAGGTCCCAAGGACATGGGGTCAGGAGCTGGAGACGTCAGGTCTGGCAAATAAAAATCCAGGAAGTTCAGTTAAATTTGCATTTAGAGACACAGCACAATCCTTTTTGGAATAAGTATGTCCCATGCAATACTTGGGAGATATGTTTATGCCAAGGGGTACTCACACCTTTCTAAAACTCAGATATCACTGGGTCTTCTGCTTGTCCAGCAGCCTCATCACAGTCGGAGTTTGCCTGTGTACCTCCTCCATCAGACGTTTATTTATTCACTCAACACTTATTCATTGTGTACTTACTACGTGCCAGGCAGTGATTTGGGAACACAATAAATAAGACCAACAAAGCCCCTGTCCCCATGGAGTTTACTTTTTAATATGGGAGATAGTAACAGATAATATGAGGTCTGACAATTAGGTTTGTGAACCATCCTAGAAAAAGTGCTCCACACCTCCTTGCCGAATATCACTACGGGTCACCTTCAAGGTCCTCCCCTTGGGAAGCTACACACTGACATCAGCACCTCGTCCGCCCATCCAAGCAATTCTGGAACTCTTTTTCTGGAATGACCCTCAGAGCTGCCATTGTATTTTCCTTGACGTCCTGAATGTCATCAAATGTCTTCCTTTCAATATTTCCTTTATCTTTGGGCAAAGAAAAAAGTCATTGGGGGCCAGATCACATGAGTGGGGAGGGTGGTCCAATACAGTTATTTGTACTGTGCTGCCAGTGTAGACACACATGGCGAGTTTGAGAACTTAGTTGTCAGACCTCAACAAATAATGACAGCTCTGATGGCCGTTCCAGAAAGAGAGTTCCAAAATTGCTTTGACAGGCGGACCAGGCATTGACAACAGTGCCTAGCTTCCCAAGGGGAGTACTTTGAAGGTGACCATAGTGCTATTCAGCAATGAGGTATGTGGCACTTTTTCTAGGATGAGTTTGCTAACTTAATTGTCTGACCTTGTAAACATAAACACTTTCAGAAAATTAAAGCTGATTAAAGAAGGAAACAGAGCTGAGGTTGCGGGGAGAAGCCTGGAGATGGTGTGGATTCGTAGACTCAGCGTCTGAAAGTTGCCAGTCAATTGTTTCCAGTGTCTCCTAAAGGCACTCTTGCTGGCTTTTATTGTTTTTATTTTTGAGTCGAAGTCTCTGTCACCCAGGCTGGAGTGCAGTGGCACGCTCACAACCACCACAGTCTCGACCCGCTGGGCTCAGGCAATCCTTCCACCTTAGCCTTCCAAGTAGCTGGAACTACAGACACACATTACCATGCCTGGCTCATTTTTTAATTTATTGTAGAGATGGGATCTCACCAAGTTGCCCAAGCTGGTCTCAAACCATGGTCTTAGGCAATCCTCTTGCCTCTGCCTCCCAACCTCACTGGCTTTTACATTATCAAGAGGGCATACGGCAAGTCATGGGCTTAAAGGTGTCATCTGGCACCTGTCTCACAAAGGCACACGACCACCTAGTGTTCTCAGCACACATGTCATGGGTTGCAATAGACCCCAGGACCTGGCTCTGATAATCTCACAGAGCCACATGGACCTCCTACCAGAACCCGCTTCCTCCAGCCAAGGAAAGATGGCCAGACGCTCATGACAACTGCTCACCTGTCTCCTCTTGGGCCGGACCACTCCCACCTTTCAGTCACCTAGCCCTCCTCTCTGCCCTCTGTGCTCAGCCCTGCCACTGGGGCATCGTGACCACCACCCTGGCACCTGGTGACCAGAGTCACCGGCTGGTAACTGGACTGTGGCTTTCTCCAGAAGCCTCAGGAGACAGCGCTGAGGGGAGGGGACAGAGGCAGCTGAGGTTCCCAAACCCACAGCCCCTGGACCACCCCTCACCCAGCTCCTGGGAGAACAAACAGAGCCTGGAGGGGCGTGTCCAGCATGCCCCAGCATCTGCCCCAGGACGTGGAGCCCGTGTTTGGCAGGCCATGCTGCCGCCTCCCTCCCACAGTGCTCCCAGCCGAAGCCTTGCCTCCCGGGAAGAAGGTGATTATGCAGCTGGCGCCGAGAAGGGACGTGGACAGGACTCATTTGCAGCCCGCTACACTCCAGTTATTGGATTTTTCTAACTCGCCGCTGTGTTTCTTTTGATCGATGAGCGCGAATGGATCTTTGCACGGAGATAAAAGGAACAGGGCTCAGAGTAGCAGGTCCCGCGCTCCTGGCAGCGGCCGCAGGCTGGATGACAGCCTGGCCTTGTGCGTGGAGGGTGCGATACTGGAGCTTGCGGGCTGGTCCCCAGCAGGGGCGGGCTCTAGGGCGCTCCAGGCCCACTGTCCCAAGCTTTCCACATCATCTGGCAGCCAGGGTTGAGCCTGTGGGAGCAGAAGCTTTCATGCCACACGTCACCCCAAGTCCAGAAGAGAGTCACTGCTGCCTGGATGTCAGACAGCCGATCCCTTACTGTCCCTGTCCCCTTCTATGCCCCCGGGAACTGGGGGCCTTGAATTAAGCTACTGGCATTGGAGAGGATCGGGGAGCCCCGGAGGGTAGGGCTGGACGCCCAAAAGCTCCCGGTGCTTCGGTCTGAGGAAGGAGACTAGGATTCTGTGAGCGTCCTCACTGGCCTGACCCCAAGCAGACCCAAAGCTGGGTTTTTCTCTGATGTTTCACCAGGGCTAGGCTTCTCCCAGGGAGCCTTGGCTGGCTGTGTCACGCTAGACACCCCTGCCCCTCCTCAGTCTACCCTCTAAGTCCAGGAGTCTTCCCCTTCAAGGCCCTCAGAGCTGCCCATTTCTTCCCAACTTTACCCTCCCCGCACTGTGATGACCCCTTCAGCCGTCTTCCTGGATCCTTTCTGGGCCCATTCTCACCCCCAAATCCCTCCCCCCAAGTGGCCACCACCATGAAGACCTCTTCCAGTGACCCGCTGGTTGTCTGCCCCAGGCTACTGTCCACACACCTCCGGCCTCATGCCCTCAGTGATCACCCACCTGCCAGCTTCTCCTATATTCACTCTGCCCTTGGAACCCTCCCGACCCGGCTGGACCTGTGGCTGCATGCTCTGCTTCCTTCACTGTGCAGGTGGCTCCGTCCCAGCCAGCAGGAGAGGATGGGAAGGGACGTGAGCGAGCTGCAGTCATCCCTCCAAAGGAAACCACTTGCCTCTGCTTCCTCTTTCTGCTTCCGGCCAGCCAGGACACGAACAGCTGGGCTCAGCCAGCTTCCAGTAGCCTCACAGGGACAGCCCAACATGCAAGGTGACAAGTTTGGAGGAGACTGCCAGGGTGTCACACCAAAGACAAAAAGATGTCTGGGAATTAAACCACTTTTATATCGTCTCTATTAATTCAGCCAAGCCCATAACACACACAGTTTCCCATGTTTCGTAAGATAAATGCCCCAATCACAGCCCTGCTGGGCCACACCCAACCTCCATCTACAGCTCCAGCCTCACAGACACCCCCATCCCCTTCCTCCTGCTGGAACTTCCTAGACGTGCCACTTTGGCACCTCCTGCCACAGGGCCTTTGCACGTGCCCTTTCCCTGCCTAGGAAGCTTGCCCCACTCTGCCCATTCTTCTTCACGGGGCCAATTCCTTCTGACTCTTCAGGTCACAATTCAAAAATCCCTTCCTCTGGGGAGCATCTCAGGCTGGGGGCCAGGCCTCTGTTTCAGCTTTGATTCTGGTTTTCAACAGTCAGGTTTTCAACAGTCGTCTGCTCGCCGCACATCTCTCAGGTTTAAATGTGTATTTACTATTGTCCTATTTATTCTTTGATTAAGGCCTATGCTGTGGGTGGAGTTTGAGTCTTAGCCCCCAGAGCCTGTGGACTGTGACCTTATTTGGAGATAGGGTCTTTGCAGATATGACAGGTTCAGAGATGGTCCGCGGCGCAGGCATTAATCCCATGGCGCATGTTCTTACAGGAAGAGGAGATTTGGATGCAGACACCCAGGGAGTAAAACGTCAAGTGAAGACGTTACAGAGACACAGGGAGAGACCATGTGACGATGGAGGGAGCCAAGGACAGCAGGAGCCTCTGGAAGCTGGGAAGACAGCAAGGATCCTCCCCCAGAGCCTCCAGAGGGACCATGGCCCTGCTCAAACCTGACTTTGGACCTCTGGCCTCCAGCACTGGGACAGTAAGCACCTGCTGGGGGACGTCACCCAGTAGGGGAGGGGTGGGGTCACAGCCTGGGAAGCCCCTCCAGCCTATTCTGTCACCAGAACAGGGCAGGGCTGAGTCTGTCCTCCTCCCTCCAGGTCCTCAGAGTCTGGGGCCATGGGGCGGGGCTTTCCCAGAGAGCAGGTGTGCCGTCTGCTGTGACTAGAATCACAGGGCGGCTGTGAAACAGTGAGAACGGGGGACTCGTGGGATTGGGGGATCTGGATGGGCGTTCAACCAGGAGCAGTGAGGCAGGTGGGCCGTCCTGTGGTATCTGCAGCTACCCACACTGTGGCCACCCCAGTGCCTCCCTTTGTTTCTTCCCTCTTCCTCTCCTCCTATCTCCTTTTCCTTCCCACCATCCTTTCTCACCTCCTTTCTCTGTCCCCTTCCTCTGGAACCTGCTACGCCTCCTTGGACCTTCACTCCTGATGGATCAGGCATGGATGGACCAACCGTGGCCACCCTGGCGGCCGTCCTGCCTCTTGCCCCGTGGCACAGCCAGAGCCGACTTGAGACCAGACTGAGAACAGGCAACAGGCAACAGGCCACTGGGGATGATGGGTCAGGAATAAGCCGCCCTGGTGCTGCTGTCTCTGGAACTGGCCACATTCAGCCAACTCGCGGGGGGTGTGCATGGCCAGGGGAGTGTGTGAGGGGACAGTGGCCCCCTGGGTGTGGTGCGGGGAGTGCACTGATCAGATGATGGGAGGGAGAGCCTGGGTAGAGCCACCTGCCTCCCAGAGGTGAACATTCGGCTGTCACTTAACCTCCGCCTGCCTGTCAGGATGGGGATGGGGGTGGCGTCAACATTATGTCATTGAGGAGTGTGACCATTGACAAGTCTCTGGCAAAGCGACAAGCATGGTGCGGGAGGGTGCTCTGTAGGTGCTGTTTAAGATTCAGAGACTGACGTGGGGCCTGAGGGAGGTGGAAGGGGCACCCAGGGTGGACAGTCTGGGAGAGCCAGGCTCTGGCGTCCCGATACAGGCACGCAGCTGCAAACGCTCTTGTTTGAAGGCGAAACCACATTTCATAAAATATGAGTCACTTTCAAATGTCCAAATCAGTGACATTTAGCCCATTCTCCACACTGTGCACCGCCGCCTCTATCGAGTTCCAGAACATTTGTATCACCCCACAAGAAAGCGCTGCACCCATTAAGCATGCAAAGGCTTTTATTCCTCCGGTGTTCTCAGTTCTCTATGGGAGAATGCAGTGGTCACTCCTCCTCCTGTTTGCTGTTCTCAGGCAGCCAGGAAGAGACAGGCATGTGGCATCCGGATGGAGGATGGAGCCGCCAGGGAATTTGGACAGCCACTCCCACGCCTCCCCCAGGCTGTGGCCTGAGACCAGCCAAGGCCAAGACCAGGAGACTGGAATCTCCCCTGACACCCCACAGGTTTTGCTGTAAACACTCCCGTTCCCCTCTCAGCCCATCAGATGTTTCAGCCAAATGCGAATGTGCAGTTCCTGTCTGGTTGAAGCTTTTTTCTGAAATATTATCCCTGCACCTCCCATACCTCCCTCGTTTCACCAGGGCTGAGCCTCTTCAGAGATTCAGAGCAATTTGTTGCCATAACAACTCTTTCTCCCACTCCAGAACGTTTAAATACCAGCCTTCTCCAGCCTGGTTCTTCTCAAGGGACTCTTTGCAAAGTGGCTTCAACAGGGGATGGGGCAAGTCCTCGTCCTCTGTTCTTGGGACATGGAGGTCCCGATCCAATCCCCAGCAAAGAGCCGGGCTTGCCCTCCTGGCCTGGTCTGAGAACGGCTCTTAGGACTCAACTCAGCTTGGCCTCACCCATAGGGCCCAACACTTATGTGTCCTTCCAGACTTAGCTCAGCTCTGTTTCATCATAAAAAGCTCATGGACACCGCTGAAGACATCATGGAGAGCAGAAGTTGGGTTAGGGTGATTTTCCCATTGGGAATGCCAAGGTCCCGAGGGGGGGTGACGTGCCCAAGGCTGCATACGAGTCACTGCCCAAACCAGGTGCAAATCCATGGCTCACCTTGGATGCCCCATCTTTGGACCACGAGGGTGTGGTGACAGGACTCAAACCACTTCCAAATCAGCAGGCAACTCCCCAGAAGCCAAGATTCAGACCCAACCAGGAAAAAAGCATGCTTCTCCCTGTCTGTTCATGGGGGAAGAGGGACCCAAAATATTGGTGAGCCTTGGCCTGCTCTAGGAACAGGAAGGATGCTGAGAAACCCCACTAATGTCATTGACATAAAGCATGAGAGAACGAATTTGCAACAAATGGGCTTCACTGCATGGAATGCCATGACAGGATGGTCAATTCCAGAAAACCCACTGGCACAGAAACCTCTCTACCCCACAGCTTCTGCTGAATGTGTGTCTTTCCTCCCCCTATTGATGCCACCTGGATGATATATTTATTCTCAGAAATTCTTTCGCCCAAGCCAGGGTCTTACATGTAAGTCAGTCCTGATTTTTGAACAGAGGTGGTTACATGCCGATAGCTTTGATTTTGTATTTAAATCCAACTGGAAGCTTTCCAGGCTCATAAGAGAAAACCTTTGTCTGAGATCTTGCCTTTTCAACCAGTTTCTTTCAGGAACTTTTTTTAAAACCATAACTGCCACTTATAAATTATCTATTCTGTCCCTGGCCTCTCCTGTTCGGTTGTATAACCTTGTTATGTTAACATAAAAATTAAACATGAGAGATGAATCGGCTAAATTGGATTTACTTATATAGATCAAATTGCTGCAGCCCAACCCGTACAATCACAGCCTCGATGGAGCCGGGGAGGAATTGGCTTCTTCGATGGAATCTTGACTTGAGGAAGGAACAGGAGAAGGATACGAAGAATAAGAAGCTGGAGTCCAGGGTTGGTGTGGCTCTGATGCTCTTGTTCTCTGTTCTGGACAGTTGGAGAAGGAGCATGGCAGTGCATCATCAGGGACAGGGAGGACAGCAGCCCAGGGGATGCCAAGGGGCCTCCAGTGTCCCGCCAGGTGTGGACCGAGATGGCAGTGGGCTTCCCTGGCGCTGAACCATTCAGCAGCACCTTTCCATGCATGATCTCATTCAAGCCTCCAGGAGCAGAGCCAGGTGGGAGGGAGGTAGCTTTGCCGTCCCTGTTATCTGGATTGAACTGCAGAGGCGGAATGGGCTTCCAGACTCTCCATAAACCCGGGCTCTGCCCAATGGAAAAGAATTCAGATCGGTCACCTTGGTCATGACCAGTCTAGACAAGGCTTGGACCTAAGGCCCAGTTCCTGGCCTGGATCTCTGCCCCTCTGTCATTCCCCTCCCACCTCCTCACCACTCTGCTCTCTTGGGTTCCAGAAGCCCTAACTGCTGTCCCTTCACAGAGCAGACCTGCCCACCAACCGCTGACCCATGGTCTGTGCTGCCCATCATCTTTGGATATGCTTCCCCTTCTAAAGCTTCCATACTCAGCCTTGGGGACTCACTTTAGATACTACTGCCCAGAGACCCCTGGATTGTTTAGGGGTCCTCCTCTGTACTCAAAGAGCCCTCATCACACTACTCAGATCATCTTTCTTCCAGCCTGTGCCCCCCAGACTCCAGGCCCCAGGATGTCAGGTGGCCTTGCCTCCCTGCGAGTCCCTCCAAGCTGGTGCCCAGCTGCAACTCTTAACATACAGACTGCAATGCTGTGGATAGATGGGTGTGAAGGTTGGGTCCCCAGTGATGCACCACAAGATCAAGCTTCAAGATCGCCATCTCTGGTCCTTCCTGAGTACCCTCTCCCTGGAGAGAGGTAGCATCTCACATACTCCTGCACCTTGGTTCACAGCCACTTGGAGCTCCAAGACCTGGCTCTTGGTTTTCTGGAAGAGGCAGGTGTCAGTGCTGAGCTTTGGAACCACTGAACTGAAGACAGCTAAGTCTGAGCCCCTGCAGCCATTTCTCTGAGAGTGGTATGGCCATGGACAATGGGGCACATGGTCTCAGGAGTAGCAACGAAGTGAGTCATTCTGGGAAATGGGGAGACAGTGGTGGGTGCAGGGCTGTGGAACTCCCTCCGCCTCAAGGTCTTCACCCCAGCATGAGGCTGAGTTCTGCTGGGAGACCTGCTATTGTGAAATCAAACCTCTCCAGACTTTCTGGGTTCTGGAAGGAACACTTTTGTCCTATTTAAAGGTGGAAACTGGGGCCAGAAGAGAGGAGAGTTGCTCACCTGAGGTCAGAGAGGGGTCCTGGAGCAGCGCCGGTTCCCGAGTTCTCTGATCTGACCCCTCCCCCTGGCTACCCCCCGCCCCGTCCCTGAGAGTCAGCACTGGCTCTTTCAGCAGGAGCAAGGTGCCTCTCTTGGGCGATGCTGTGTTGGGCCATGCTGCACAGGCATGTCCAACGTGAACAGGGCTGTCATGGAAGGAGCACACAGCGACCCAGCTAGGCACCAACCCAGGGAGAGACTCCTGGGGAGAGGCAGGAGCAGCTAGATCACTGATAGGTGCTCTCAGCCCATCATGGAGGAGCGCTGGCCACAGAGCAGGAAGGCGTGTCCTCCCTGGCGAATGAATACTGAGGGGAGGAGGGGCCTGTGACAGAAAGACCACACTCATGATTCCCAGAGGTGCCATGTGACTGAGAAGTCAGCTCTGAGGGTTCCCAGAGGTGTCACGTGACAGCTCCCGTGCTTCCCAGAGGTGACACGTGACTAAGTCCACTCCCATGGTTCCCAGAGGCGCCACGTGACTGAGAAGTCAGCTCTGGGGGTTCCCAGAGGCGCCACGTGACTGAGAAGTCAGCTCCCACGGATCCCAGAGGTGCCACAGGACTAAGTCAGCTCCCATAATTCCCAGAAGTAGCAATGTGACTGAGAGGTGGCATGTGAGGGCAGTCCCACATCAGGGCCAGGTCACTTTCCCATGGTCTTCAGGAAACCCTGGGTCTGTTTCACAGGGCCCTTCCCCTGCAGCTGGAGAGGAGTCTCGCTCTGTGGTGGGTTGTGAGAGGCTGCATATTTTGGGCCACGCATCTCACTGAGAGGGGGAGTCGAGTTCCCTCCCTCGGGCCAGGCTGGCCCGGTTGACTCTCTTGACAGCACAAGGGCTGCTTTAGGACTCCCAAGGCTGGATCATTAGAGGCTCGCAGCTCTTCCTGGGCCTCTTGGAAGACTCACTCTTGGGGTCCTGGCCCAGAAGGAACTCAGATGCCATGAAGGAGAATGGGCGATTCTGCAGTGACACACTGAGAAGAGCCAGGCGGCGTGGGAGACGCTGAAGGCTTCGGTCTTCGTGGAGAGCGTGAACCAGGCCATGTGAGGTGGAGCACGAGCATGGGACTGCAGAACCCCAGCGGACGCCACCCCCTAGGGACAAGCCTCCAGCCCTTCTCGAACGTTTGACCAACAAAGTCACAAGGAAAACAACATGCTATCGGAATGCCAAAGTGTCAGAGGGATTTGTCACACAGCAAGAGACCACCAGAACTGGAGCCAGACCCACGTGTGCAGGATTTAAAGAACTCCAGTGAGGATCCGAGGGCAAAGAAGATTAACAATACGCTTTGGGCAACCCCCTCCTTCCATTCTTCTTTCTCCCAGTAAATGTCAGGCTTCAAGGGATTATAACTAAGGAAAGTTCAGAGTAATAATATCAGAAATCTGCTTCCTTTTGTTTCTTGTGACATTTTATTGTGATATGTAATTGGAAGAAGATGAGGCTCGAATGGGTATATTTAGCTCCGTGTGTTGGTGAGTGTTTCAAAGGTGGGTTCTCTGGGCTCTCATTAGCATCAAGTATGCAAATCTCTACATTGCTCCTTTGCTAAGCTGAGTCACGCTGTAGATGTGTGACATATCCATTTCCAGGACCGAGGAGCTCATTAGCGGGTCTCCTGTCACAAACGCTGGAACTCAACCCCATCGGAGCACACCCGGGCTGTGGCTGGTGCTTGGCCAGGAAAGCTCCACTTCTGCCCCTCGGCAAGTGGGGACCATTTTCTCCGTGGCTTCTAGAACCCAGTGGATCCCAGCTTCCCATTCACGTGCCACTGCCAGGAATGATGCTATCTTCTAGTCACACGACACTCTGGGAATCGGTGGGCATTGTCTTCTGAGTCGCCTGCCACGCCTTGGAAACCGTGGGTGCTTTCACTCTCGTGACACCCCTGGAGACCAGTGAGCACTGTTTTCTCAGTCCATGACACCCCGGGAACCAGTGGGCACTGTCTTCTCAGTCACATGACATCCCCAGGAACCAGTGGGTGCTGTCTTTTCAGTTATGTGACACCCCTGGGAATCAGCGGGCATTGTCATCTCAGCCTCGTGACACCCCTGGGAAGCCCTGGCTTTATACTAAGGCAGCCCTGTCTGAGGGAACATCAAGCTCTGAGTGAGGTCCTGACTGTCACTTTCAGCTCTGGCAAAGACAATCTCACGTCGTCACATGCACCAGCAGGCCGCCCATGTTACCACAGCGTGGCTCAGCATCTCAGGGGGACCAGGGCTTGCTTGTCCTAGCGGGCTGGAGGGATACACTGACACCTCGGAAGTCCGGCTCTCTGCCTGTCCTTGTTCACCGGGCTTCATTGTTATTTTTTTTAATTTGTTATTCTGTTGTTGTTTTTCCTCTTTTAATTTTTATTTTAAAATTTTAGGGTACAATTCAGGGTTAGGTATTCAAATATTCATTGTGCAGTTCCCCTCATTGATGAGGTGTGCTCCCCCTCCCCAGGCAGATATTGACTACTGTCAATTCCACCTCCCCACCCCCTACCCCCCCCCAGTTTCCTGCTACTTTCAGTCCTTTTCTTATAGTAATACGGTAGTAGTAGTTCAAGGACCACTTATGAGTGAGAATATGTGATATGTACCACTTTTTTTTTATCCAGTCCATCCAAAGAGGACATTTTTTTTTGTTTTTTTGAGTTGGAGTCTCACTGTCGCCCAGATTGGAATGAGTGGCCACTCCCAGCCACCGCAGCCTCGACCTGCTGGGCTCTGGCAATCCTTCCACCTCAGCCTTCCAAGGAGCTGGAACTACAGGTGTGCGCTACCACACCCAGCTAATTTTTTTTTAATTTATTTATTGTAGAGATGAGGTCTCACCAAGTTTCTCAGGCGGGTCTCGAACCCACGGGCTCAGGCAATCCACTCACCTCAGCCTCCCAAGGTGCGAGATTACAGGCTGAGCCGCCGAGCCCGGCTGACATTGTTATTTTTAATGGCAGCCTCCTCAGGCATTCTCTCCCAGCTCACACAGTGCAGAGGGAGCATGTGTCAAGGGTCTGGTCTGATGCTCCAGGCTCATCCAATGGTTGCCCCCAACCCACACACTGGCCCACCCACTGACCCACCGACCCAAGCCATTAGAGCCATACCTGCTGGGGCCTGTCTCCACTCGTGAGATCCCCCAGCAGACCCACATGCAGTTGTGTGGCAGGCTGTTCGTCCAACTGGGGTCTGTCCAGCACTCCCCAAGTGGGACCCCAGCTCTATCTTGGGCGTTCAGTGGCAAAAGGAGACATGAGGCCATCCTCCACATGGCTTAAGTTCTGGGTGGGGGCAGACAGCCAGTAAACATGGAAATCAATCCATATGCCGGATCAGTACAGGCAGCGAAGAAAATGAGCCGGGGCATAGGGAAGACCACCAGGTAGGGAGGTTGGACAAGACTTCCCTGAAGAAATGACACCAAGGCCTGCATCACAGCAAGGCCACCGCCATGCGGCGCTGGGAGGACCCCAAAATCTAGGCAGCAGGCACAGCCAGGCCAGAGGCCATGCAGCAAGAAAGAACTTGACACACTCGAGGAACAGCAGATCATGCGAGTGGTGGGTGGGACAGCAGGGGTGGGGGGCTGCTTTCATCACTGAGGTTCAGATCAGACCCCCCCAGAGACCCACTGTCCCAGCAACTCCCACAGAGGCTCCACCCACCCCACGCCGGCTGGTGTCTACCCAACATCTGATCTTTTCTGTGAGTAACTCGTATTTAACTCATCTCAGCTACGTGCTCATCTGCAGACAGATTGTCCCCTGCCGTGTCCCCTGCCAGGGTGCATGCTCGCGAGGAAGGCCACTCCTGCCTTTCCACAGCAGAGTCCTGATGCTCCTCCAGTTCCATTGTGTGGTGCGTGCTCAAGAATAGTTGTCCAATGAACAACAGCCCACACCCATAAGAGGCTGTTAGCAACCTAGTGACACAGTTGTTACCAGAGTGGGGCTGTCGCACTGGAAGAGAATGCGAGTATATTCATGCTTGCCTTGGGTCCAGAGGACACTGAACACACACACACACACACACACACACACACACACACACACACACACACGTCGCAGTTACAACAAGCACAGCCACACTCGCCTGTTCGGTCCTCCTGGGAAAGTTTGGTCTGAGAAGTCGATCAATGAAAGGACAAGGATATGAACACCCCCATTCCGTAGACGAGGTGACAAGAGCTTATAAAGGTTTCTGACGTGCCCGATGTCACACAGATACTCAGAGATGTTGGTGGGTCTCAAACTTGGGCTAGCGGACTCTGAGACCGGTGTCTTCACCTTCATTTGGTTCAAACTCAGGGAAATGTTTCCCTGAACACTCGTTCTCACGGGCTCACTGCCTCTTCCCCCGAGCTGCATTAACTCCTTGCCCATAACTGCTGTATTGTGGACAGTATTTGCTGGCAGAGCCTGCTGGGTTGGGTTTCAGCCTCCTCAGAGGCAGAGAGGTACAGTGGTAAGCAAAGTGTGCCCCCAGAGCCACGCTGCCCGGGCTCCACCTCCTGAGAGCCGGGTTATTTGGGGCAGGTGACTGTACCTCTCTATTCCTCAACTTCTCCACCTGGAAAATGGGAGAAGAAAGAATAATTACCTTGTAGATATATTGAGAGTGTTGGAAACATTCACCTGTGGCCGGCTCTGCCTTTGACTGGGGAAGAGAAAACTTTGTGAAAATATGGCTTCCACTCTCAAAGCCAGGAAAAGCTGGATAATCCCACCCTTCGTGGAGCCCAAGAGAGAATGAGGCAACAAGACAGCCAGCTGGACTGAATCCCCTAGGGCGACAAGTTGCACCAAAGAGGGGGGACCCAAGAGCTGTTTCATCTTGGCTGCAGGAGGACAAGGCAGCCACCGTAAAAGTGAGTGAGGACAGTGATCTATCACAGAAACAAGGAACAGAGTACCACATGTTCTCACTCATAAGAGGACCCTGAACACATACTATAACACTATAACACTATAAGAAAGGGATTGGCATGAGCGGGATACTGCCGGGGTCGGGGGCTTATTGATGTTGTGGAGACACAACATCAGTAAGGGCTCTTGATCTCAAGTCAGGCAAAGTGGGGACCAAAGGGAGGCCCAAACTTTTACCTGTACGTTGACTACTTGTATACCTAATCCTGAATTGTACCCCACGTCTTTAAAATGAAAATAAAATAAAAAGTGAGTGAGGAGAAGGTAGCTAAAATCAGCAGATTCTCCAAAACAGAATATGGGCTAGCAAGGAGGAGTAGACGTCCAGGCAGCCCAGACACAAGGGGTGTCTATACTAACTCACAAGCTCTTTTTCAGGGTCATCACTGCAGGAAGGGTCACAAGAAACTCTGGTGCAGGGCAAAGGGCTAAGAGAGGACCGCACATGGGTGGCACCCAGGTACCTACTTCACTCCAGCTCCATGCCCTGGATGCTGGGGGAGAGGCAGGGACACCTCCAGCCTGAGTCCCAGGCAAAGGCAGCACCACAGAGTGAAGGGGAGAAGCTCAAACCTCCATGAGAAGAGGCAGAAGAGTTGCTGGACTGGACCTGGGAGATTGAACCGACGTCAAACGGTTTGCTGCCCCTGGGGGAAGGATGGGAGACTCACTCCTAGCAGTCCTCCAAGACGCAAGTAGAGTCTATGCTATGAGGGGTAGACTGTGAGAAGCCCATGCTCCCCGTGCCCAGTACCAGGCAGAGGGCACACCTAAGACAGAGGCTGGAGCAGGAGAAAAAACAGCCCATGTTCACGTCACCCTCTCACACAAGCAGTAGGCAATGGCAGTCTACCACTGGGAAGGGGCCAGAGCAGAGACAGGCCACCCCCTCTATAATTGGAAGGGGAGGGGCTGGGGAGTGGCCAGGGCATGGACAGGGACACCCCTCCTATACCTAGCAGGACAGGAGCTGGGGAGGAGCCAGGGCATGGACAGGGACACCACCCGTAGCACAAGAGGGCAGGGGCTGGGAAGAGACCAGACCATGGACAAGGACACCCCCTCTACAACAGGTCGGCAGAGATATGAGGGTGGAGCCCATATATGGAGGACATTTAAGTCTCTGTTGCTCTAAAGGTAACCATAGCAACAATAAAACCCAATACCAGATCAACTCCTGACTAGATTTCCTCAATATCTGACAGTAATGATCTAGCAAGAAAAAAAAATCAATTTCTTAGTGTAAATATGACTTACTTTAGTCTATACTGTTTCTCTCCACATAGCACCTGGCAATTAATTTTTTTCAAAATGGGAGACTTTTTTTAAAGACGAGAACAACACACTGTCAAGAGACAAAGAAGTTGACAGAACCGGATCTGGAGGTGGTCTGCATGTTGGGACTCTCAGGCCTTGGACTTAACTGCCATCAATATATTTAAACAGCTAATGCAGGTGGACATGTGCATGAACACATGGGAAGTTTCAGCAGAAAGATGGAAATCATGAGAAAGAGTCACAGTAGATGTTGGAAATACCCACCATGGCACGAGAGATGGAAAGTCATTGACGTAAAGAACTTAGAATTGTGTCGGACATGCAGGAAGTATTCAGCCTTTGCTAGAAGAGGGTTGGTGTCTGTTGCATGCGCCCTCATAGGCTCTGCATTCCGCACAGAACTCACAGTCAATCCATGTTCAGGGTGTGCACCCGGACATTTATGGAATAATGTGGCAGATAACTGTTTCTCTCAGTCACACACAGATGTGCTTATCCAGGAATGCCCGAGGATTGTCCCTCTGATCCCATTGGGTTTCTAACATAAACGAGTGCAGTCTTCATCTCTTCATGTGCAAAAACTCACTCATCTTCTCAACCTTTTTATGAGGTAGGTACTATTATTTTCACTTAACAGATGGAGAAATTGAGGCCGCAGATGGGAAGATGTTAGGCCTGGGCCACCTCCCCTGGCACACACGCGGTTAGCCGCCTCAGCTAACAATGTTCACTCCATGCCAGAAGAGTGTTTGAGTTTCACAGCTGATCCCTGTCATCTCTTGTTACTAACAGACTTCTAGTTCAGCTGACTCACCCGACAGCATCCATGGTGACAATTACAGCTGACCACAACTGTGAACTTTCTAGAGCAGTGATTGTCACCGTCCCAAGCACATTAGCTCATGCAATTCTCCCAACAATGCTTTGAGGAGGATTCTGTCATCCCCCTTCATACTGATGAAGAAATTGGAGCCCAGAGAGGTTGAATTGCTTGTCATGGCCACACGGTTTTTAGGTAGTGTTTTAGGCCCAGTGTCTCTGCTTTTCACCCTTGTATTAAAATGCCTCTACAGAAGACAAGAAAGTTCCAGAGAACAGCAGATACTGTGCTTCCTTCCGCAAAGAAAGAAGTTGTCTGAGTACAGAGCCAGATAGAAGGCAGCAGGGCTTGAGCAAGGTCATTGTTCTGATGACACCACCGAGCCTTAAAGCCAGTGCTGCTTGAACATGTGAGATGCGCAGGCCAGCGCGTTGACTTTTCTGCTGGAGCCATTTTGAGTTAGAACTTTGCTTCCTTGCAAGTGCCCTGACTGCACATCGAGGTCACACTCAGAAGAGCTCTGAGGACTCAGTGGCCACTTCTCCTCACCCTGGTCCTCAGGTGAAGACAGTCGCTTCCAACCACAGCATAGATTGCTCTACGGCCATGATGTGAAATTCAGGGGCACAGGGGAAAGCAACTGTGCTTCCTGTGGAATTGCCTACTGCCCCACAGAGCACCTGGGATCTGAGCTAACCCTCAAATGAACCCTCAGAAAAGCATCCTGCCTGTGTCACTACGATGTTTAACATCACTGACAGTGTCATCACCTAGAATTGAGTTTATAAATCATGAGCAGATTGGGTTGTGTCTTTTCTGGCCAGGCGACCCTGGGAGGTAGATCATGAGCAAGTTGTTAACTGATCGCATTTTAGAGTCCCTACAGTTATTCAGACCCCACTGCCACTTAGTCCCAAATCTCATGAGCATTCTTTGTTCCACCTGATGGCTTCAGTGTACGATTGACTTTGACTAAGACTTACATTTCTTCTCTCTTCTTGGAACATGTCATAAATTCTCCATACCCAAGTTCGAACCAAATTCAATTTCCTAATACTCTCCGGTGACTTTCGTTTGGGTTAGTCATTTAGCCTCTTGGCTTCAGGACTTTTCCTTAAAAGAGAAAAATGAACGACCCCTCAACACACTTCACAGGAAGATGGTAAGAATTAATTAATGTTTATAAAGGGTTTCGCCATCCTGGGGCGTCTTTGATATCAGAGGATGAAAGCCTGTGCGCGGTGATGAGAAACACCAGATTCAGGAGGCAAGCAGAGAAGCAACCCCCTATTTGTTGGCTTTGGTTCCCCTCCATCTCATCTTGACATTTAACAAAGTTCTTTTAAGTTTTTTTCAATGTTGAATGTATTCATGTCAGTGTCATCCCTTTGATGAAGCCATCCAAAATAAAGTTTTTTTAAAACCTTGTACAAACCCAAGATGAGATACACGTCTGTTTCATGTCAACCAGTAACCTAACTTCTGTCGACTCCATGGTATCCCCCCTGCGAGCAGTGAGAGTCCACCTGTCCATGCCTTCCTAAATAACCCCCACTGCAGGCACACCCTTACTCTGGGCATCCCTTCTGTCCTAGGGAGGAAAGGATGCAGTGTTTGTTCATTTTCTTTTTCTAGTGGAAGAAACCGTGAATGTTATGGGTGGAGTTGTGCTCCCCTCCCCATTCGTATGTTGAAGTCCTAAGCCTCAGTATGTGGCTGTATCTGCAGATAGGGTCATTAAGTTAGAATGAAGTCATCAGGGTGGGCCCTGCTCCAGTAGGACTAGTGTCCTCATAAGAATAGGAGATCAGGCCACAGACAAGCAGAGAGGGAAGATGGTGTGAAGACACAGGGGGATAGTGGCGTCTTCAAGTCAAGGTAGACATATAGCCATCTACACTCCAAAGAGAAAGGCCTAGAAAGGACTCAAACCTGCTGACACCTTGATCTCAGGCTTCCAGACACTAGAATTATGAGAACAGGCATTTCTGTTGCTCACATTCCCTAGTCTGTGGTACTTTATTCCAGCAGCCTGAGTAGATGAGTAAGCATCCCAGCCCACTCACAGTCTCAGTCGAGTTTCTCTGTGACCATGAACCCAAGAGGGAACTTCAGGAGCCGAGATGCGAGTGCACGGCTAAGATATGATGTCACAGGAGCACAGCTTGTCTGTCTTCTGGTGGCATTTGGGGAAGGAATTTAGGGCAAGAGCAGGCATGGGGATTGTTCCATGCAGAAAGGGCTCATTTTGTTCTTTTAGTTATTTCCTTTGTTTTGTCTGAAACTTGCATGCTCTGGTTTATTCAGAGAATTCCTCCAAACGCTCTTTCCTGTGCCACTCTCTAGGAGGTGCTGGGGCAAGTTTTTAAAACATGTTTTCTGTCTTTCAGAGAAAGAAAATGGCCACATGGCTCTCCTGTCACTAAGGAACCAATGATCCTCACTCGAATTTTCTAGTAAATTAAACGTGGCCCCAAATTCCTTGAAGTTCCTCCAGTTAGGAGCTGGGGTCTATTTTCTCTTCTCTTGAAAATGGGGTAAGGGGGGGATCTGTCGTGTGTTAACCAATAGAACATTGTAGAAATGACATGCATGGAGTGATGCTGGGAGCTGTATTCGTTATGGTTCTTCAGAGAAACAGAACCAAGAGAGGGTGTGTGTGTGTGTGTGTGTGTGTGTGTGTGTGTGTGTGTGTGTATGTGTGTGTGTGCGTGATGGGAAACTGGTACATGGAATAATGGAGACTGACAAGTCCCACACTCTGCCATCTCAAGAACGTTTTTTTTTTTGAGTTGGAGTCTCACTCTGTCGCCCAGACTGGAGTGCAGAGGCCGCTCCCGGCCACCGCAGCCTCGACCTGCTGGGCTCTGGCGATCCTTCCGCCTCAGCCTTCCAAGTAGCCGGAATTACAGGCATGCGCTACCACGCCCGGCTGATTTTTTTTTTGATTTATTGTAGAGATGAGGTCTCGCTGCCCAGGCGGGTCTCGTACCCACAGGCTCAGGCAATCCACTCACCTCAGCCTCCCAAAGGCACGGGATTACAGGCTGAACCACCGAGCCCGGCTCATCTCAAGAACATTGACAGCATAGCCCAGTCTGAGTCCAAAGGCCTGAGAGCCAGGGTAAGTCCTACTTCCAGGGTAGGAGAAAACTAACGTCCCAACTCAAGCAGTCAGGCAGAGAGCCAGTCCTCTCTTCCTCTGCCTTTTGGCTTCTGCTGGCCCTCACACACTGGGTGGTGCCCACCCACACCTGAGAGGGTCACCTGCTTTACTCCATCCACTAATTCAATGGCCAACCTCACCCAGAACCACCCTCACAGACACACCCAGAAAACCTGATAAGTCAAATATCTGGGCACCCCATAGCCCAGTCAGGTTGCTACATACAATTAAGATAATTGGGCCAACTTGGCCCGAAGATACTGTGTGACTTCCGCCTTTGTCCTCTTGAGATGCTTCCTGAGACCACCAGGCCACGAAGATGCTTGGGATGAAAGGCCACATGGGGGTGTCCAGGCTAAGCCCAGCTTTCAGTTGACCGCTCAGCTGAGCCCACCCCCAGGAGTGGCCCAGATGCACCCATCTACCAAACAGCTCAGTCAGTCCAGAGAGTCAGGAGGAATATTAAGCTGTTGATGTCTTAAGCCATTAATTTTGGGAGTGGTTTTGTGTATCAAGAGATAACCAGAACACTTCTGTTCCATTTAGTCCATGAAGAAAGAGGGTCAACCTGAACTTATTGAAAGATGGGTTTTCAGGAATTTTAAAAAATCTAGTTATATATTTTTTTCTCAAACTAATGGAACAAAGATTTGTCCAATAAAATTGTTTGGAGACACAAGGCCCTAAAGCCCTGGTTAAAAATAATTTGTAATATTATATTAATCGTATGCAAATGATCCTTCCAAAATGCTGGGAAACAATTGATTCTTTTAATAATTTAAACAATGCTTCTGAAATCCTTTGCAACATGATTTTCTTAGTAAAATGCTTTCTCCTAAATCATTTAAGGTAAGACTTTGATCACCCCACAAATTAAACAGTCACGCATTCTACCCTGCTGTGGTCTGAGTCAGAGATGGCTTCTGCTCTTAACCTCACCGAGCTGCCTCTACCCCTCGGCTCTGTTTGCCCCTTCGGGGGTCTTTTTACTCCCAAGCACAGTTGGCCAAATGAGCGTATTTCCCAAAATGTAGGGCTCACGTTGGACTTCTAAATGTGTCCCAGCACACAGACTGAAAAGCTGTGTTAAACTTTCCTGAAGATGCTCTCTGAACACCAGATCCCACCGAGTGTGCACACGTGTGTGTATGCAACTCTCTCTGTGTGTACATGTATCTGTGCAATGTATGTGCCTGTGTTTGTCTTCCTATGTGTGCATATGTATCTGCATATTATGTGTGTATATGTGCATTGATGCATGTATGTGTATGTGTGTGTAAACGTGTGTGTATGTGTATGTGTGCCTGTGCACACGTGCGACTATATGTATGTACACATCTATTTGCATGTGTATATGTGTCTGCACCTATATGTGTGCATGTATGTGTGCATGTGTTTCTGTGTGTATATGCATCTATCAGCACGTATATGTATGTCCACACATGTGTGTGTGCATGTATGTGTGCATGGGTGTCTGTGTGAATATACTCATCTATTTGCATGTGTATATGTGTCTGCACATGTGTTTCTCTGTGCATGTGTGTCTGTATGTATATGCATCGATTTGCATATGTATATGTGTCCACACATGTGTGAGTCTCTGTGCATGTGTGTCTGTGTGTACATACATCTATTTGCATGTGTATATGTGTCTGCACAGGTAGGTATGTGCATGTGCCTCTCTGTGTGTGCATAAGTGTGTGCCTCTGTGTGTGTGTGCATGTATACTCACTCTCTACACTGGTTCGAGTTCTGTCTATTGGGAAGGTGACTTGGTCCCGTGTGAGATGGCATAGCACAGGGGTGGTGTCAGTGTCCCCAACCAGTGGTGTGGCTTCTGGATCCTTTGTTATTGTGGGTGTTTGAACATTTGTGACATCCTACTTCAGCAATACAGCTCCCTGGTGCAGGACAGATGGAGCCGGTTTGATGGAAAGTTTCCCTCACAGCTATAAGGAATGCAGACCAAAGTTCTCAGGCAGTTGCCGGGGCCTTCACCCCAGACAGCCCACAGTCCTCAGGACAAAGACCGGGAGACCTTAAAGAAAGCACAAAGGGCACTTTCTAAGTCCATGACTCTTGACAAAGGAGGAATGGCAGGTAATTGAAGACTGAAGCATCGCTCCAGGCAGAACGGCTCACAGGGACGCTCACAGGGTCGCGAGGCTTGCGTTTCCCTCCCACCTTGCTGTGGGTCCCTTAGCCTCATTCCCCAGAAGGTGATTGCCTGTGTGGCTGAATGGAAGTGGCCCCTCTGGTCGCTTCTGGGGAGAAGGATCAAAGAGGGATTTAATTAAATTTTCGTGTTTAATTTTCTTCTTTCATTTTTATTGTCTCTTTTTGCCCAAAACATGCTATTCTCAGGGAGCTGAAAAGTGGCTCAAGAGACCAGGGCTCAAATAGGACAGGAGAGAAATGGGGGCTTTATGGGCTTTCTTTAAAGGAGCCAAATCTCCCATCTTCACTCAACTCAAAACATGCGTGCAATTTAGGGCAGCGGCATTTGAATTATGAAGCATATGGCAAGTGGCTTTCATGCCAAGCTCCCCCTTGAACCCACCCCACAAGGGCGCTGTCTTTAGGGAGTCGAGAACACAGGGGCCTACGGGGCTTGTCCAACCCCCACCCTTCCTGCCTCTTGGCTTCAGTCCTCAAGAGTCATGCTGTGGGTGGAAATGGCCCACAGAGGAAGTCCAAGCAAAATTCAATCCTTTATGGGGTTTGTTTTTATCGGGGGCCAGCCATGGGTAGGCTTTAGGGCTCCTGTCTCTGTGCACCCGGGTCAGTGACAGTGGCCCCTTTGGCCACGCCCCGTGGAAATGGTGTTCCTGTGTCACTTCTGCAGCTGGGCATGATGGGTAAATGAGATCCCAGGGACGCTTTCGAGAAATGCTCACATCTGTACATCATGAACTGGACATACCTGTTCTGTGCACAGCGTTGAGAACAAGAGTCCTCTCAGACCCACGAGTGCAGTGACCGAGACTTGTGCAACTCTACTGGAAAGTGGAGGCAATCTCTCTCCTAAAACTTCAGGAATGTCACTTACATACTCGTCATCCACGTGTTTATTACATGCCTTTCTTATCTGCTTATCAGAACAGACCACCCCCAGGAGGTCACCCTGCAACCACCACTCACATTAGGCTGACTGGAAGGGCTTGCAAATATAGGAAGCACGTGGCCTCAACCCAAGGGATGGATGGATTTAAACCTCCCGCCCTCACGGTGCTGCAGACAGCCTCGGTGTGCTCGACTCTGGCCGGCACGCTCTGCTGGACGAGGTGAGTTCTCACTCCAGAGTGCTGGTGAGGATGCCTGGCAGTTGTTAGGTTGGATTGTGCTCCCCGCAAAAACATGCTTCAGTCCTAACTCCCGGTACCCGTGAACATGACTTTTTTTAGATAAAAGACCTTTACAGATGTCGAGAGCTGAAGATGAGGCCACGCTGGATTAGGGTGGGCTCTACTCCCACGTGACCACTGTCCTTATAAGAGAAGAAGAGACAGACAGCAGGGGGATGTCCACGTGCGAATGGCAGCAGAGAGCAGAGTGATACCGGCCACAAGTCAGAGAATAGCAAGCCTTGCTGGAGCCTCTGGCAGTCGGAGGAGAGAGGAAGAATCTTCCCCTAGCATCCCCAAAGGGACTATGACCCTCCTGACACCTTGTTCTCAGACTTTCTGGCCTCCAGACGGGGAGAAAATAAAAGCCTGTTTGATAGTAAAGTTTGAAGTCTGGTAAGGTGATACCACCCGCTTTGTTTTGTTTTGGTTTTTTTTTTTTTTTTGCTGAGGATTGTTCTGGCTATTCTTGGTCGTTTGTGTTTCCATATGAATTCCTGAGTTGTTTTTTCTAGGTCTGAGAAGAATGTTACTGGTCATTTGACGGGTATTGCATTAAATATTATTTTTTAAAAACTGAAAGAGATAAAAGCCTGTTGCTTGAGCCGTTTTGAGCCTGTTGCAAAAGCCTGTGGTTCCAGCAAGTTTGGGCCACTTTGTTATGCCAGAAAAACGAGCACAGCTGTTTACTCACCAATCCGGTGCTCAGTTTCCTTCTCAGGTGACCGAGTCATGAATGGTCAGGAGCAGGACAGTTGCCAACTGGGGCTGATGACACACAACATGACCACGTGACCCTCTGTGGGGCTACAGATGTACTCTGTGCAGTGCAGAGTCACAATACAGGAGCAGGCTATTACAGGACCAGGATGAGGGGCCTCAGTGACGGGCCTGAACAACGGGATTCGTTGTCCCACGGTCCTGCAGGCTGGAGTCTGAGGTGGACGTGTCAGCAGGGCTGGCTCCTCCCAAGGCCTCTCTGCTGGGCTTATAGATACCATCTCCTCCCTATGTCCTCACGTGGTTATCCCTCTGTGTGTCTGTGTCCTCATCTCTTAGGATAAGTCAGAAAAATTGGATCAGGCTCCCCACCCCCCACCGTGACCTCATTGTTTTAGCTTAATTATCTCCAAACACAGGCATACTCTGAGGAACTTGGGCTAGGACTGAGCATACCAAGGAAGGGGTTCCTTCCGCCAGGCGGGATGCCAGTGCGGTCCCAAGCTAAACACCCATTCCAGAGATAGGCCTCTCGCCTCTTGTGCTAGGCCTGGGCGTCTTCTGGGACGATCACGGCCCAGAGAGCTGCAGACACTGAAACAGGACGGCTACAGCCGTGCTACGTGAGCTCTGATCACAGCCAGCGTCTGTCACTTTGGTCTGAGTCATCACATGAGTGAGTCTCTGAGGCTGCCAAGAGCCTCACTCAGAACTCAAAGGATCGGCCTCCACAGGGCTGGGAGCTCTGGTTCTCCGGGGACCACCGCTCCTTTCACTGGGGAAGAAAAGGGGGGGGTCCCTTCTGCGCCGCCTTTCTGTTAGCTGGGGAAGTGAGGCCAGTTCTCCTAGACCTGCTGACTGCCCTACCCCCCTTCCCCTACCCAGCAGCATGCCTGGCCCCGCCCCTGTCTCAGTGGCTGGTTCACCAACCCCTCCCTGCTGTGTCCCTCTGTCTGGAAGCCACAGGTAGAGCAGGGGGCATGTTAGGGGAGGGGTAGGGGAGGAGGAGCCTTCCAAGGCCAGGGCCATTTTTGCAACTTGGGAAACAGGACCAAGTAGTATGTCACTTTGCTCCTCTTTGTCACTGTCCCTGAAGAATTCATTTCTCCCTCCAAACTTGTGTAGAGGGGTGCTGGGGTGTGCTGGGGTGCAGCAGAGTGGGGGTGTGCCTGGTTTCCAGAACCTCATCTAATGTCACCGTAGCTAGCCCACCTCCAAGGGCAGGGAGTGGAGGGTTCTGCTGAGGATGATTTTAGTCGAGGCTGTGTGTGTGTGTCGGGGGGGATTGTCACTGTGTTCCCAGGGCAGTGTGGGAAGGTTGGCATTTTGTCCATGGCACAGTCAGGGAAGGCTGGCATTGTGTCTACATTTTGTGCAGAAGAAAACCAGGCTGGCTGAAGCCTTTTCTGCACTGTCACTTTTATTACATGTAAAAGGACCCAACTGTACACCAGCCACTGGCATGTGCAGCCCTTGGGAGAATGTGTCATCTGGCCACCTTGGGCTCCTTGAATGTGTGGGCAAGTGTGGGTTTGTACCGGGGTCCATGGCCACCCTGGACAAAATGGGTTCATCAGCAGGCACAGTGGGCACAGGCAACGGGTAGCCCACAGGCAGGCTGGTCTCCCTGGACACTGATGGAACTCCCTTCCTTTTCCCATGCTGAACTGGGAATGTGGGAAGAGAAACAGACTTTGGGAGACATTAATTTTCTCTTTCTAAATATTTGAAGCATCTTTATTTATAAATCCTACACCACACAGTGCACCCATTTAAAGTTCACAAGTCAATGTCTTTTAGTACATGCCCAGGATTGTGCAGTCCTCACCCCAATTTTGAACAATTTCACACCCTGTAAGAAGTACTGCGCCCCGAGCCGTCCCCGTCCAATCTCCTTCCCCACCCCCTCGCTGTCTCTAGGTAGGCACCCATCACCCGGCAGCTTCTCTGTGTGTCACTTTGCCTGTTCTGTGCATTTTCTGTAAATGGAGTCATGCCTTGTACAGCCTCTCAGGTTTCTGAGTCTTTCTTCAAACCTGGTGTCTTCTCAAGGCCCAGCCCGCTGTAGTAAGTATCAGTCCTTCGTTTCTTTTTATGGCCAAATAATAGCCCACTGTGTGGACATTTGGTTTATCCATTCTTTTGTTGAGGGACACGTATGTCGTTTTCACCTTTCGGCGATCGTGAGCGGAGCAGCTAGAACAATTTGCGGACAGATCTACACGTGGATGGACGTCTTCGTTTCTCCTGGGTGTACACTCAGGAGGGCATTTGCTGGTTGATTTTTCTGGAATGTACTCAAGGACGTGCATTGTTCAGGTTCCAGCACCCAAACAGTTCACATTGCAGATGGCACCGTGCCAACCATGAAGCGAGAGACACGTCTGTGATTCCCCAGCCGCTGCCTGTCACGAACGTCCCTGCGTCTTTGCCCGTGGGCCAAGGAGGCAAATGTGAGCGCTCATGTGCTTTTCCTCTCCTTCCCTTCCACACGCTCTCTGCTGTCGCAAGGGAGGACTGTGAACTGCTGCCTTTGCAGAATGCCCGGTCTGGTCTCCTGAGAAGGGCTTCTCATGCCACCATGGGGGTTGCTTCCTCGGCCTGATCTGGGCAGAGGCACGGAGCTCTTCTTCCCTCCTCACTCCTCTCTGCAGTCACTGAAGGCCTGAAGGACCCGTCTGGGGCTTCAGTCCCAGGCCACGCCTCCCCGCCTCCCCTTCCTTGGCCCAGGCTGTGGGCCCATGGTACGTTCAGTCATTTTTATTTGTGTGTGTGTTTGTGAAATCTAATGGTGAATTGGGAGAAAAGCCACCCAGACCCCTTCTGGCCTTCTCTCTTGGTAATGACTTTTGTTTGTCAGTGACTTCCACCTGCCCCAGAGACCAGAGTGGTCAGTAGCGTTGGCGGGATGTTTGGGTTGGGGTCAGATAATTCCTTCCCTGTTCGTTGTTCTTTTGCTGTTTCATTCAACAAACAGTCCTGCACCAGCCCCGTGCTGGGATTCAGGACACAGATGAGGACAGAACCCAGTTCCTGTCCTCGGGGCCTCATCGTCCAGCGTACAAGAGCAGCTGTGACCAGGGCTCACAGAGCTTGATGATGCAGGGTGATGGGTCCTAGCTCATGGGAGCCTCTCTTTCCTCATCCTGCAACACTCACCCCTCGGGGACAGCTGGCCAGGGGAGCAGTCTCACTGTCTGGGGATTTTACTTCCCTCTGCTGACTTTCTGCCTGAGCAACTGTCCTGAGAACCTCCTCTTCACCCCTCTGGGGAGGGAGGGACTCCCACCCTGGGTCACAGGGACATCCGAACATGCAATAGTCACCACTGGATAGGTGACATCGACAGTTCTTGTGAGTCATGTGTACATATGCCCAGGATAGGGGAGGGGAGAAAGGTCATGCAGGGCCCTGGGGACATGGGTGGGGGTTGCACTTGGGAGTGGAGGGGACCCGCAGGGGTTGTGGGAGGCAGGCTTTGTAGCGAGTGGCATGAGGGTGGGTGGCCCCGATCCCTCAGGGGGATGTTTGAATATGTCTGTGGGCTGGCAGAGAGGTGAAACCCTTTAGGGTGAGGACTCGTTGGGGCACAACGAGGGCTCTAGCCTCTGGGAGTTTTGTCCCCCGGGAGAGCGCATGTCTGGGGAGGGCCCTGGGAGGTGCAAAGAGCCAAAGCCACATGTGACGTTCAGGCCTGAATAGTGCAATGGCTTGCTCTGGGTCCCAGTAGGCTGTGCTGAGGACTCTGGTGACCTCCTCTGCTGCCAGCCCCAGCCAGGAAGGTGTTAGTGGGTGATGGGGTGAGGTTGATAGACTCAGAAGGGCTGGAAGTGCTCTGAAACCTGGAGGCATGTTCCAGACACACCAAAGGCCCCACAGGCCACCGGCACCAGACACTGCTTGGGTTCTAACCCACAGGAGAATCCTCCCTGTCTGGACATTGGGTCTTCCAGCCCGGTCTGTTTTTAACTTGCAGGCTTTGCCCTAGGAAGGTGCCTCCGTGGTCATGAGCCTGTGTGCAGAGTTCCTGCGCCCTCTCCCTGGCCTCTCAGCCCCCTTGTGTTCCATCAGAACCCGAGTATCCCCTCAGACTGATCTAGCCCTCCCCCACCCTCTGGGCAGTGTTGCCCTTTCTTGGACCTCTTCTCCTATCCCCTGCCTGGCTGGCAGCATGTCAGCATGTGGGGAGATGCCAGGTGAGTCACAGAAGGGCACCTGCTTGGCGAGAGGGCCTGGGTTGCAGGACGGCGAGACCTCCTCTCACCACCCTGCCAGGGTGCCCAGGCCCCTCAAAGCCCGTCCTAGGTTTGTCTGCAGCCTTACGTGGCCATGGACCCCACACAGCACACACAGGGTCTTGCCCTGTGACCTGGTCGCTGGTCATTAGAAGATAACAAGAAGGGTCACAAAGATGATGTCGGAGATCCCTCCTGCACACACCTGCCTGCGTGTGGGTGACATTGGGGTGGCATCCACTCTGGGCCGGGGGTTGGCGGTGCGTCTCCAAGGAGTTGTGCCTTGGGGCTGACTCCACATCGTCCCAGCCTTCCGAGACATCATCCTAGGAGAGACCTCCAAATACGTAGGCCATGCATATCTGCACAGAACATGGGCCTCTCCAAGGAGCAGCACGGTGGTCACGTCACCATCCCTGCTGCCCGCTGAAGTCACTTCCGCCACTGGATCCAGAAGACCAGGATTTGGGTGCGGTCAAGGGTTCAAGGGCATTCTTCCTCCCATGGGCATTTTTTAAAGTTTCTAGAATGGGACATGCATGATCTTAAATCCTGGGGAAACAAATTTTTTGGTTTGCTGTTTTTTATGGATGTGGGAGATAAAAATCTCTGATCTCCTAGAGTTGTCACTTTACTAGGAAAACAGACAAAAACAGGGAAATAACTGGAAAATATGTTATGTATAAAAGGTGTTAGGAAGGAAGGGACAGGGAGGGTGGGAATGGAGGACACGGCGTGCCCAAGAAGGCGAGTTACTGTTTGAGATGGGCCAGTCGGAGTTTTCCCGGGAAGGGGTTTCTGAACCCTGACCTGAAGGGGTGAAGGAGAGGTCCTGGGCTCCCTGTGGGAAGAGCATGCCAGCTGGAGAAGGGCAAACACAAAGGCCCGGAGACAGCCCAAGGACCGACAAGGAAGCCTGCGTGACTGACTGGGCCGCAGAGGATTGTGGGAGAGATGAAGCCCCTCTTTCCACAGAAGGGCAAGCTGGCCCTTAGGGGCCCTGTGGCCAGCAGGGGGCCTTTGGCCTTTATTCTGGTGAGAGGGAGCTGTTGGGGAGATCCAGGAGAGAGGCAGCACAATTTCTGAGCCCCTGCTGGCCACAGGACAGGGCAGAGGCTGGGAGGTTGGGGCTGCTCCAGGCCTAGGCACATCTCCCCGCAGCCTGGTCTCTGGCCCTTCCTGACCAGGTACTGACACACACTTCAACCATGAGCTACTGCCTCTTCCTTCCCACTTGTGGCCATTTTATAGCTGTCTCTGGGGTCGAACCTTCTTCATGGGATAAAATAACACACGGGTCACCTGTCCCCGGAGCCGATGTGACCTGCTCTGTGCACACTGTGGCCCATGGAAGGTGCTCAAGCAACCCACGTGCTGGCTGCTCAACCGTCCTTGGCATGTGAGCTTAGGGGGAGGGATGTCCCGACCATAAAGGATGTCCCTTCCAGAAGATTCTAGGGAGAGATGGGAGGAGAGCTAGAACGCCCCCACGGCAGTGGGGGAGGACGAGGGGACTCTGCAGTCCCCAGGGTTGAACAGGGCTTCCATTTGGAAGATAAGAGCGCCAGACAGGCATCAGAACACGAGCCTTGCTCATCTCAGCTTCCACACGGCCTCTGCATGGGATCATTCCAACTGCTTCGATGAGGACATAGGGGAGAATAAACAGTCGCACCTCCATGTGCAGGTGCCATGTTCAGAGGATCAAGTCCGGTCCTGGGCTGCATCTCCCCGGGCTCCAGTCCCCTCCTGCAAGTGTGTGAGGAATGCACTCTCCAGGGCTGCATTTGCTTGGCATATTTCTTGAGAAGAAAGTTCTTACTAGGTTCTGAAAGTGTTGTTCATATCGATTTTAGTTTTCTCGCACATCTAAGGAGCCATTCATTTTTTCCTCCCAGATCTCCAACCCATCTGCACACCCCCAGCGAGGTTGTCGGTCCTGAGCCTGTGTGTTCGCTGGGTCACCGGCCTGGAGGTGCCCCAGCCTCCCCCTCACCCCCTTATCCCTTCTTCCTTCTGGCCAGCTGACTCCGGGGGTGGGGGTGGCTCTCCACAGCAGAACTTCCTGGCATCTGGTCCCTGCCCTCCAGAACATTCTGCCCTTCCTGGGAACACGCCTTTGCACTTGCCACAGTCTGGTTTGCCTCCCACTCACCCTGAGAGGCTCCCCCAGCCTCCACGGGACTGAAGGCTGCCCACATGGGACGGGAAACCATCACCTGCCCCCCTCCTGCCCTGGCTTCCTGGGTATCTCAGCACCCTCCCCTGTACCCCAGTCCCCAAAAGCATTGATCTCTCCGGGTGAGCGGTTTCTTTCCACAGGGGCTGAAGATAATTTCTCCCACTCAGTCATCTCTAAAATTGCTCCCTAACTGTCCCTGTCCCCAGTTTCATTGTTCTTAAGCATTCGATTACATTAGGCAGCCAGCAGCAGGCTCATTTTAATTTTCCTGTTTTACACCCAAGAATAAATATGATGCGGTATTAGGGGCCTCCTCCCTTGACTTACCTCCACTCTCACCCCCCATTTCACTGCATCTTCTTGTCTGAGTGTCTCGAGGGCATCCAGGATGAGACTGGGCCAGGCTGGCCAGAGGGCCTTGACCACACACCTGCTGTCCTCCCCAGCTCTGTCCTCAGGCTGGTGGGGTAGGCTGAGAACCCAGAGGAGGCTGGATCTCTCTGGGTGAGATACAAACACAGCCAGGCTCCTGCATGCTTCCTGCAGCCGGCCAGGGCCAGAGGACAGAGAGAGGGGACCTGGGTAGCTCCCGTGGCTCTGAGCACTGAGCACTGGCACCCCTGCTCAGACCAGCTCGGCCCTGGCACTTCCTGAGGACACTGCGTGCACTCCCTGCCTGCGTGGGTCAACACAGGTCCTGAGACCCACTCTGGGGCAGTGCTGGGTGGGCTTGGCTTGTTCTGTTGGAGCTCCCAGGGTGAGCTTCTGGTTTGGTGGAGAAGCAATGCTTGTGAACAAAAAAAGCAGCGTTTCTCGAGTCAGGTCTCCAGGTTGGGCTCTGGTCTCAACCCGTTGTCTGTGATATTTCACTGAATTCTCAGAGTTCTTAAATGTAGGTGTCATCGTTGTTTTTTTAAGGAATGAAAAGAACTCTGTGGAGCCCCACGATCTTCCCAAATGGGAGGTGGCGGTGGAACTCAAACCCAGACTCCTCGTCTGCAGCCTTCTTTCTTCCTGTCAAACCATCTGTCCCCGGTTCCTTCCCTCAGGGAGACCTCATTGATATTTCCAGAATGACTATCCTAAAATGGCTGGTATTCGGCTGGTCTTTTCATGATTTCTCTCTGAGGTGCGACTCCCTGAAATCCTCAGGGAGAGAGTTTTGGGTCTGAGGAAACCCCAGGCGGCACTCTGGAGTTAGACCGTGTGGGTGGAATCCTGTTCCACATTGTACTGGTAATAGGGTCTTCACTAAACTTCAGTTATTTCATCTGCAAAATGGGTTCAACTGCTCTAGCAAGAAGTCCCAAAACTACAACAGCTTCAATGAGATGGATGTCTGTTCCTTTCTCCCATGACCATGATGGGCAGGTGATCTTGCTCCTTGAGCTCATTTGGGGACCAGGATTTCTCTCAGAACAAGAGTTTCTCTCATCTCAACTCCCAATAATTCCCTGGGGGATCACTCCCCTATGTATGGTTGAAGCTGGCCCACCAAACCTTCATCCCAAGCTCCACAATGTGAGGGAGAAAGAAACAAGCAAAGGCTGAGAGATTTTCTTTTTTTTTTTTGAGTTGGAGTCTCACTTCGTCGCCCAGACTGGAGTGCAGTGGCCACTCCCGGCCACCGCAGCCTCGACCTGCTGGGCTCCTGCGATCCTTCCGCCTCCGCCTTCCAAGTAGCTGGAACTACAGACGCGTGCTACCACGCCCAGCTAATTTTTGATTTATTGTAGAGATGAGGTCTCGCCAAGTTGCCCAGGCGGGTCTCAAACCCGCGGGCTCAGGCAATCCACTCACCTCAGCCTCCCAAAGGCATGGGATTACAGGCTGAGCCACAGAGCCCGGCTGAGAGATTTTCTTTGAAGGAAATGACCTGCAATATAGGACAATACACCACCTTCTGGTCGCTTGATGGTGACATATAAGTCTAGCTGCAAGGGAGGCTGGGAGTGGAATCTCTTACCGGGTAGCTGAGCGTCCTGTAAAAACTCAGGAGAGGCAGACTTTCATTGCTAAAAGAAATGGGGGATAATGGAAACTGAAGGGATATTGACAGTCTTTTCCAAGAGCAGTAATACTGCTCTCATAGATCTGCTGAGAGGATCAAATGAGAAGTGTGCACAAAGCTTTGCACAAACAAGACTGGTGATATTGGCTAAAACCTCCTGACACAGGTTCACTCCTGTCATCATCATCCTCATCTTATTCTCAGGTAATGCCAACTCAATCACCAGCAGCAACAGTAACTAGACTTTTGTTAACATCGCCATTCCCTAGTAAAATACAACAATCCCTCGCCACTAGGGTTTTCACTAATCCTCCATTTGCTTTCAGAATTCCAGTGCAAACAGAGGCCCAATTCATCACAGTGTCAGGTTCATTTGATAGACTAATTCTTGCAGATTTCCAAAATAGTTTTGATGATAATAAATTCACAGCGCACCTTGTAAATATATGTACAGCTATAAAATAGTACAGCATACTCTTTGGCCCGGCAGCTTCACTCTTCAGATTTTATATGAGGGAAATAACCACAGAACAAAGAGATTTTTCTGCTGGGATGTTTCTCCCTGCAAAATTTATAACCATTAAAAATTGGAAACAGCCTAAATGTTGAAGAGAGGAGGATTGGTAAAATAAATTATACTACAGCCAAATGATGAAATACGATGTGACTTTTAAAAATCATGTTGTCGAGGAATATTCAAATATATGGAAAAATATTCATGATATGTTTGCTAAATGAAAAAGTAGATTTCAAAACAGTATGTGAAATTATAATCTCAGTCTGTGGAAGGAAAAACAACGACCAGTGAAGACTGTGGACTCTGAAAGCAAAGATGTGAATTCCTTTTTAGCTGCATATCAAACCTAGGACCTTGGGCAAGGAATGATGGTGCTTCAGTGTCCTCATTTGGAAACAGGATTCTAAGGATACCCTCCTCAGAGGGCATGCCAGCAAAACCTCTCTTCTTCCCCTCAATGCTGGCAGATGGACCTCCCCAGCTTCTATTTGGATACCTCCTGTGCACGGGGCCCTCACCACCTGCTGATGCGGTCCACAGCAATAAGACCTCTAACAGCACAACGCGCCTTAAGTGCTGGAGTCATCTGAAACCTACGTTCTCAAGTTTGGGACTTGTGTTTCCACTGTCATTACCAGTAAAATAGCGGTAGGCTGAGATGGATACATGCCGTTTTCACAGGAATTTGGTTTCTTTTCTGGATACCCAGAAAATGCATGTTAATTGTTTCTGGACTCACCTAGGAATGAGACGCTGGTTATAAATCATCTGGGTCCTATGGTCATGGGTTAAAGGGAGGAATAGAGAGTAGCTTAGTCATGGAAAGAGAACAAAACAGAGCCCTGAGGTCAGGTTTCCAATGGGATAACATGAACACGCCAAGTACGATGTCCAACATCTGTGAGTGATCAAGCCATGCTGACCACTACAGACTCAGCTGACTTTGGACACATCACCGCGCTCAAGATGTCAGTTTCCTTGACTGAGATAAGAGCTGTGGGGAAAGGCCAGTGGCCTCAAGAATCCTTTTGAGGCAGGGTGACCCTTTATTTAAATGTCACCTGATGCAGGATATCAAGGCAAGACGCTCTAGCCTCTGCAAGGGAAGAAAGGACTCTGAACATCCCTGCTTCCTCCCACGAGCACCCAGAAACCACAGGGTCTCTGAGGAAACTTGCTGTGCCTACGTCTCCATCTTTATTTACCATAAAAGTGACACCAGCAACACTATGCCCAAAAGCCGAGGGATGGAAGCAAACCACGTGACTGCCCGCGGTTGAATAGAAAACCAAGCAGAGTCCATCTGCACAAGGGAACGCCCTTGGTCATAAAAGCATGGAAGTCCTGGTTCATGTCATAGCATGGATGAACTTTGAAAACATGATGCTAAGGGAAAAAGACACAAAGAGCCACATACTATGTGATTCTGTTCATGTGAAATGTCCAGAATAGGGAAATACTTCGTGCAGAAGCAGGTGAGTGTTGCCAGAGGCAGGGGGATGACTGCTAATGGGTATGGGGTTTCTTTGGGATGAGGAAAGTGTTTTGGAACCAGAGAGAGGTGATGATTGCATGCCATCGTGAATATGTCAAATGCCACTGAATCGTACAGTTCAGAATATGGCTGCACTATTCACAATAGCAAAAGCATGGAGCCAGCCCTACTGCTCATCGAAAGTGGGCCATATAAAGAACATGTGGAACAGATACATGATGGAGTATGACGCAGCCATCAAGAAGAACTTCATAGCAAATTGGAGGAAATTGAAGACAAACATACTTAGCGATCTATCAGAGAAACAAAGAACTGAATATCACATGTTCTCACTCATAAATGGGACCTGAACATGAATCATATTAGCACAAGGGAGGATCAACAGGAGACGGAGGGAGGGGGATGGTGTAATAACACAAAGCATACCTGGTCCTCAGCCAGGGGAAGTGAGGACTATTCAGAGGCCCAAACTTCACCTGCACGAAGCCCACTTGTGTATCTACTCCGGGCTTGTACCTCACATCTCTATAATAAAATTTTTAAAAAGAAAACAGCATCAGAATAAAGCAATGTACAAAAAAGAGAAAGAAAATGGTGAATTTTATGTTACGTGAATGTCGCCTGAATAGAAAACTCCAAGCAAAATAACAACGGCCTCTTCAGTCAGAAGGGGAGTCGTGACCACCCTACACATGCACCCTGTTCTGCAGAGTGTTTTTTTAACACTGTGATGTGCAGCCCTCCCCACCCATCTGTCTGCAGATGCCACCTCTCTTTGGAGTTGACCTGCTTACTCCTGGCCACCACAGCACAGTTGGAGTTGGATCCCGGGGCCCCAGACTCCTCATCTGATGTTCTTTCCTCCTCCAGACAGCTGCTCCCTCCTCTACCCAGGGAATGGTCCCCACGGGTACTCTGGTGACTGCTGGTGACACTGTCTGGGGAGATACCGGGTGTCTGGCATCCACGGTCAGGCAGCGGATGTACAAAGTCATATTCCTGATACCAGCTCACCTGTGGGTAGGGATGTGCCTTCTGGTCCTGGATGTGACCCTGGTAGGTGGGAGGTGGCAGTCCTGGCATGAGGGTGTAGAAAGAGTATTCATTTCTTTGTCAATTAATGAGTGAGCATGCCCTATGCTGCTTGTGCAAACCCTAGGCAGGGGCGGGGCTTCAGTGGTAACGAGGGTTACTCTACTCGGGGTCAGAGTTCAGGGAGCAAGAGGCAGGCTTCACTGTGAGGAAGGCCACCATGGTGCTACCTCCCGAGGATTCAAGCAAAGCAGGGACTGGGGCATGGTCATGGGGAGGTGCCCTCCAGAGGCTGACTTTCCCAGCTGCTACTTGAAGGTGGAGCCAGAGTCCTCATCCTCCATACCCTCCACATCATCCACACCAAGACAGGTGAGGAAGGGGTACCTAGGGGAAGCCATCCCCTCCCTCCAACCCTCCACCCTGTGTGGGGGACGTTCCTGAGTTGGAAGAGGACCCAAAGCAAGGGCTGAGCCTTAGAAGAAGGCTGGACAATCACTGGGCAGATGTGCCTTTGGGGGACTCCGCCATCTGCCCAGGGAGACTAGACTGGAGGGGACTAGACTGGGCCAGGGAGTACTGGGCGGCCTGGGCGAGAGGTGATGTTAGACTCTTGGGACATAGAGGAGGCAGAGGGCAAGGGGGCTGGGGTCAGGAGATATTATGGAGGAGGGAGCAACAGGGCCTGGTGTTGAGTGGCTTGGTGGGGTACGGTAGAGTGAGAAGAGAGTGATGACCTGGGCCGTGGATGAATGGTAGGGCTATTACCGAGATGTGGACAGCGAGGGTGGGCAGTGTCTCAGTCCACCTGGGCTGCTACAACCAAATGCCATAGCCTTGGAGGTATGTAAACAACAGACATTTATTTTCTGCAGTCCTGGAGGTGGGAATTCCAAGGCCCAGGCACCAGCAGATTCTGTGTCTGCTTCATGAAATCTGCTTTCTCTGTGTCCTCACGTGGTGGAAGAGGCGAGGCAACTCTCTGGTGCCTCTTTCTGTTTGATTAATTTTTTAAATTTATAATTGACACATACCAATTGTCATATTTATGAAGTGCAGTGTGATGTTTCAATGTATACGTAGTAAAATGATCAAATCAGGTAATTATCCTATCTGTCACTTTAAGCATGTATCCTTTCTTTGTGGTGTCAACATTCAACATCTTCTCTTCCAGCTATTTTGAAATATATGATACATTGTTACTTGCTGCAGTCCCCCTGCTGTGTAATAAAACACCAAAACTATTCTTGCCCTCTAATTACAACTTCGTACCCATGTCCCCTCTTCCCCAGTCCCTGGTAACCAGGATTCCACTCTCTGTTTCTATAACATCAACGTTTTTAGATTTCACATGTGAGTGAGAGCATGTAGGGTTTGTCCTTCTGTACCTGGGATATTTCACTTAACATAATTTCCTCTATGTTCATCCATGCTGCCCCAAACGACAGGATTCCAGTCTGTTTTAGGGTTGAATAAGATTGTATTGTGTCTAATACCACATTTTCTCCACCCATTCATCATTAGATGGGCATTTCGGTTGATGCCATCTCTTGGCTATTGTGACAAGTGCTGCAATAAACAAAGGTGGGCAGATGTTCTCTTTGACTTACTGAGACCATTTCCCTGGGGTATATACCCAGGGACAGGATTGCTGGATCACGTAGTAGTTCTGCTTTTAATTTTTTGAGGAACCTCCACACTGTTTTTCATGATGGCTGTATTGATTTACATTCCCACCCACAGGGTAAAAGAATTCCCTTTTTTCCACATCCGTTCCAGCATTTATGATTTTCTTTTTGTCGTTTTAATAATAGCCATTCTCACAGGGATGATGTAACATCCCATTGTGGTTTTGATTTTCATTTCCCCTATAATTACTGATCTGGAATTTTTTTCATAGATCTGTTGGTCATTTTTATGTCTTCTAGACTTCATTTCTTACCCTGTGCAAAAATCAACTCTAAAGTTACATGTCAGACCCGGAAACTATACTAAAAGAAAACATTGGAGAAAAGACCCTTGACATTGGTCTGGGCAAGGAGTCATTGAACAAAACCTCAAAAGCACAGGCTACAGAAGCAACAAATAGGCAAAGAGGATTACATCAAACCGAAAATCTTCTGCACAGCAAAGAAAACTATGATGTGGAGAGATACTAAAGAATGGGAGAGGGATTTGCAAACTGCGCCTCTGACAAGGCACGGATATCCGGAACACACCAAAATCTCAAGCAACTCAGCATCAGAAAAACAAATAATCTAATAAAAATCTCTCAAACAACCTCAATAGCAAAAACCTCGAATGATCTAATTTGTAAAATGAGCAAAAGATTCGAGGCCTCTTTTTAAGAGGGCTAACCCCACAGGAGTTCTACCCTCTCGTGACCTAACCACCTCCCAACACTGTCATCTTAGGGATGAGAATTTTAACACATGAACTTGGGGGTTGGGGGAACACAAATCACAGCAGTCAGGTTAGAAAAGATGGCAGAAGATGCGGGCCACAAGGCACCTGGGGCATCCAAGTGCAACAGACAGGAGGCAACAAAGGCCAGGAGGCCCAGGAGGGCAGGCAGTGTAGACACCTTCATCTGTGAGCTGTGAAACAGAATGTGCAAATGAACAAGGGGCAGACTACCTGTGGAAACAGGGCTTTGACCTCCAACCTGCAGCACCCAGCCCCACATGGCCAGGACTTCCTGGTCACTGATGGCAGCCCGTATTTCTGTTCCTGTTTCCAAACCAGGACCAGGAAAAAGCCAGACACTCCTCCTCCCAATCCCACAAGATACCTGCTTCTAGTTGGTCAGTGCTCTAAGACCCCAGGCCCACAGTCCCCGTCAGGGCTCACCCGAGACCCCTCTTTTTCACTCTCACTCCCCACCTGACTTTGAGTTTCTGCAAGCTCAAGTCATGGGGCCAATGTCCTTGTTATATGGAGTTCTGAGTAAACAGCCTCTTCCTGTTCTCATTTGGTAGGAAGGGTCTTTGTGTACGTTCACAGGGTCAGTGTCTGATGTGTAACTGAAGCCTGGGAGTGGATGGAGTTTCTGGGGTCATGTGTCACATGAGAAAGGCAGAACCTAAATTCAGAGGAGCCTTGATGTTGACCCAGAGCTCAGGAGGGAGGCCCTGGGCAGACACCAGCATGGGCATGGTGGCCGGGAAGGCAGAGGCTATCTTAGCCCAGGAGCTCACCCCTCACTGACTGTGTCATAGCACCATGGCAGGTGGTAGAGATGAGTGGAACAGGAATCAGCCTCCTGCTCTGCCCTGACCCGGGGGAGTCTCATCTCCTGTCACAAATGTCCCCCACACTCACACCTTCTTTCTCCCACCTGTTGATGAAGCTGAACCAGTGGGATAATCGCGTTGTAAGCATGTGACCTGTGCCCAGTCCCTGCTAGCTGAGTTCTAAGGGCACCAAAAACCACACAAACAAAGATAAGAAAGACCACGACCTCCCCCAAGGCACCCACAACCTCACTGTCTGCAAACGCTCTCCAGACGGTACCATGGACAGCGCCAAATGCAGTCCTTGATTACAGGACACAGGCCCCAGGAACATCCAGTTTGTGATTCTAAGCCCATTCCAGGTTGTCAAGAGTTAAGGATTCATGCTGCTTTGCACCAGGGACTCAGGGAAACTGTGTTGAGAACATGTTGGTCACAGGACACAAAACTTCAGTTAGGAAGAATAAGTTCAAGAGATCTCTTCTGCAACATGGTGAGCACAGTGAATAGCACTGTATGGTAGATTTGAAAATTGCCAAGAGTAGATTTTAAGTGCACTCCCCGCAAAAAAAAAAAATGTGAGGAGTCAGTCCAAATAACAGACAGAGGGAGGATCTCCAGAGAAAAATAGTGTTTGTTCAAGAATGAGCATTTTAGTGGGAATGTGCATGCACATTCGGGGAAGTAAAAGATGACCAAGGCTCTTAGCAGGAACATGAGGAGGATTCTGTCATTGTTTTCAGCTTGTTATCCTTGGCTACAAGCATTAGCAACATGGGTAGGACCAGCGATTGCTGGGCCAAATGCTTGCAGAGATTTTTTTGTGTGTGAGGTAGTGAAGGTGCTTGTGCAGGGGGTGGTTTTTGCCGTGTCTTGTGACAGCTTTTATTATCAGGCAACCGTGCATGAGAACTCCTTTCACGACCTTCCCTGGCTCAATTTTTCAGGGTTTTTAACGCAAGTGACTCCATTTTAATTCCAACATTTCCAGAGGTAATGCATATGTTCATGAGCCCCACTGAGCCATTTCCAATGTATACATGTTTCAAAACATCGTGTTGCACACGATAGGCACATACAATTTTTATTCGTTAATTAAAAAAAAAAGTAAAAACATGAACGCCACTTGGTTTTGTAGGAACCTACCTCTCTGAGCTAGCTTTGATCCCGACAAGACAGGTTGAATGTGACCTCCGTGCAAAGGTCCTGCTCACTGTAGGTGAGAAGCCATGTGATGCTGGTACAAGTCAAGTCACTGAGTTTACAGAAGGCCTCCAGTGTGCCAGACTTCGGGGTTCCAGGGATCAAGATCACACAGGCCCTTCAAGTCTCCTCCCTGGTAGGGTGAGGGCTTAAATGTGTTCAGCATGGTGCCAGGCATATCAGAGGAGCTTTCCTCCAGCACTTCTATGTGATTCTTCCCATTCCTTCTTGCAACAACTTGTGAGGAAATGCATTCTTTCATGTTGTACAAAGAGGGAAACTGAGGCACAGAACCTCATTTTCAATGTGAAGTCCACATTGTCAGAAAGGTAATCGGAATGCATGCAGGGAGCCCTGGCCAGTTCACCCTGTCCCACCTGGGCCAGTCTTCCAAAGGCAAAGCGGGGTCACACACCGTCTAGACCATCTACATCTAGACCATCTACAGATGTCTGTTTTCCATTCCCTCTGGTGGGGGGGAGGCGTGGACAGGCATGGTTCTTGATGATAGGTGCAACACCCCCACCAGCGACTGTTCTGTTTCGAGGCTTAGATATTCTCCACCTTAAAAATATTTTGTAACCAAAATTTCTAATAAATTAAAAACTAAATTGACTGAGGCTTAATCAAGCAATTCATTTAAACATCTCTGGAAATGCAAGGTACAAAAGTATGCAAATCCAGTGCTAATCTGCACTCCTCGCAAGACACTATCGGGGCACTGGCTTCCTGTGCAAATACCATCACAGGGTGCATGGCGCGAGCAGCTTCTTGTGGCCAGACTTATTTTTCTTCATAAGTTGATTTTTACTCAAAAGATTAGAATTCTTCACAAATAGTTCATGTGCGCATTGCAACCAGCATCCTTATTCTGGGTCTGGCTTGCTTTTTTCCTGTCTCAGAATCAAGAATTCTCTTTAGACCCGCCAGCGAGTTGGGGGCCGCCACAGACAGTTTCTCGGGGGCCCCAGCAGGTGACGAGTATCTCAGAGATGGAAAATTACTGGAGACTGTACTAAGAGCCTGAAAGCTTTAAAGCCAAGTCCTCCTCGAATTCACAATCACAGTCAGCACAGTGCATTTCAAATGCAAATCCTGCCTCATTCTTGGAGAAGAGAACTGAACATTTAACTCCAAAGCCATTTCACAATTAGCCCTGTTTCCTGCAGAGATTCAGCCATTGGTAAATTCAAACCCACTGCTTGAACAAAGGATTTCTGAAAACTTTTCTTTTAGCCGAGGTTAGCATTGAGGGACTCAAGTGCAGTTGTGCTTGTTAGGGTTCCCGTTCGGGCCGAACTCTCAAAGCCTGAGTGTCCCCTCCCTGGGGCCCACTCAGATCGGTTTTGCAAAGCCCTGGGACACTCTGCAACAATAGAGCATGTCACACGTACAGCGTTGTCTCCTGGGACAGTCGCAGCAGGCTTATGACCAACAGGGAGAGTGGTGTCATCTGTGTTTGACAGGTGAAGAAACTGGGCAGGAATGGGTTTGCTCAGGTCATCAAACCTAATTAGTCCCTACCGCGGTCACTGAGTGATGGGGCCTCAGCACCTAGTCACCTTGGGCTCAGCTGCTCTCGGCTGCTGCTAGAGAAAAAGAAATCTTTTGAGGCAGGGGAGTTGGCGCAGGTTAGACATAGATAGATATATTTCCCACAGGCAGGTTTTAGGAAGCGCTCAGATATTTTTTATTACATTTTTTTTTTTACTGCAGGCCAAGCTGGCAGCCTATCCCACCCCCTCAGCAAATCAAAAGAAAATCCCATCCGATGTAAGAATAGGACAGCCCAACCTTTCAATTCATGGTTTAGCATAATAATCACAAAATCTTTCAGGTTTTCCCGACTAAGGCAGAAGACTGAATAGCACCCCTTCACTATCAAAAGCCACAGAAATGATCACCAAGCCACCTTTTAGCCACGAACTTGTGAATTGGAAATGGTTACCTGTGTCCCACCCTTTTTACCATATCAATTGTTGCAAAGACATATCTAGTTTCTTATTTAAGATCAAAAGGGCAGTCTTTCTTTTGAGAGAGAAAGAGACAGAGGCAGAACTTGCCCACCCCAGACCTTTCTGGGATGGAAACTTTCACCTACCTTTTCTTTCCTCTCTTCTTTCTCTTTGTTTTAAACCTGCTGGCCACTCTAAAGTGCACTTTAGGGTTGATCCGTGAGTTTTGTGCCACAGCCCACAGCATCACTTTTAGTGTGTCCAGAGGTCTGCAGCAAGATCTGCAATGTTTTCCTGTAAAGGATCAGTTAGTAAACATTTCCCACTTCCAGACCCTAGGAGTCTCTGTCACAACTATCACTGTGATTTGAAAGCAGTCACAGATACTATGTAAACGAATGAACGTGACCGTGTTCCAATAAGACTTTATTTGCAAAAGATGGACAGGAAGCCAAGATGATGAATCAATTGGCCCTGTGAGCTGTAGTCTGCCAACCCCTGATCTGCAGGGTGACAGGGTGCTCAGAGATGTGAACAGCCAGAGAGGCACAGCAAAGTTTGAGAAAATAATACGACAAAACTATGTACTTCCATTCCTGCAGGTGTGAAAAGTTTCCCAAAGGTATGACCTTTCCCAAAATGCTATTGCTTCATTTCACAAGGAGTATACCATCATCAGTTAATATCCAATTGCCACCTTCAAGTGGAAGGGCTGACCTCCATTCAAGACCTGGTTCTGCCGGTCCCCGCCGATCAGTGGCAGGGGCATCTCACTCTTGGTCCTCTGAGCCTCTTGTTATATAGAGTGACTGTGCACTGCAGCTTGCCCTGGATAGTCTCAGGGCAGTCTGTGGTCCTAGCAGCGTTGCTAATGCACCTTCCTCACCCTCAACAGACCTGGTTTAGATGATCAGTTACATATTTCATCACCATACAAAGGGAAGCCTGGTCATGCATACTTTAGGTCGCTTCAGAGTGCCAGGCTCTGGAGAGACAAAGACCAACCAGATAAATGGATAACTGTATACATATACAATTACCTCTGCCCCAAGTAGCTCCCAGTCCAGTAGGGGAGGCAGAAGAAAACACAAAACCATGGCCGGACAAGTCCCAGTCCCATGAAAGCAAGCAGAACTGACTTCCTGGAGGAAGGGGCATCTGGGCAGAACCTTAAAGGGTACGAAGAAGTTGACCAAGCGAGGGAGGAAACCAGAGTGAGCCCTTGCCAGCAGGGACAGCAGTGTCAAGGTTGTAAGGGTGGGAAACAACTTGAGTATGAAATATGCGGCCAAAATCCTAGTGCGGGAAAGCAGAGATCTTTCAAGAAAAAATAAATTATAATATAAACACTTATTTTTAGATTATCCTGGGTTTCTCTTTATTAATACTAGACCTCATCATTTACGTTTAATCTGTTCTTGGTCTAATATCTAATTGCAAACCTCTAATTAACTCTAAGTCTTGCAGTAAATACGCCTGTCTCCTTACAATAGAGCAGGCAAAAGAAACACACCATTTAATTTCTCAATGCAGTGCCTATGAGCAACCTCTCAAAACAAAGCAGGAAATGCCGCTCGTGCACTCGATAGCCTTTTTGTTGTCATCTGTTTATTCGTGTTATTCGAAGACACCTTGTGGATGAAATTACCCTGTGCACCACAGATAAGCCCAGAGCACACCCATAATGCTGTTCTTCCTCACTGCACAACTCACCTCCCTGCACCCAGCCCCCAGGTAACTGGAAAGACATGGAGAGAACAGATGGCTGAGATAACTTGTGAGCAACACAAGTATGTGTGTGTGTGTGTGTGTGTGCGCGCGCGCGCGCACGCGCACGTGCATGCACACACGCATGAGAGCAAATAACTTGGTCTATGGCAAATACCACATCTTGTAGGACACACATCCTACCAGCAGGCATGACATCTAACAGGTAACTGATGACAGAAGACTCACAGTTCCCTGAATGTACAGGAAGTCCTCTACCTATGAACGAGTTCCATTCCAAGAGTGCTTATAAGACTGATTTGTTTGTAAGTCCAACAAAGTCAGCTTAGGTACCCAACTAAAACAATCGGACTTACTGTAGTGGTTTTCTTCTTGCTGCTGTAACAAAGTACAACCCACTTAGAGGCTTGGCTATAGAGTACTGTACGTAATAGGTTTATGATATTTTTCACACAAATAATGCATAAAACAACAAACACAGGGAGTAAAACATTTTAAATATTATCATTCGGTACCTTGAAAAGTGCAGTGAACTAACTTACATGATTGGACATGTGGACACATGTTTGCATCTTTGAATATTCGCAACTTGAAGGTTTGTATGTAGGGGACTTACTGATGTGGTTTTCTTTTTGCTGCTATTACAAAGTATCACCTACTTAGTAGTTTGTACCAGCCCCCACTTACTGTCTAGGTGTCCACAAGGCTGGACTCCGACTGTCTGGAAGCTCTGGGCAAAACTCTGTGTCCAAGTCCCCTCAGGCTGTTAATCAAATGTAGCTCCTTGGGGCTTCCTTCTCCCCGAGGTCCCATTTCCTTGCTGGTTGTCCTTGGGAGATGCCTCTGCACGCGGCCCCTCCAGCAGCAGAAATCCCTCCCACACTTCAGATCTCTCTAGTTCAGCCTCCAGTCACATCTCTGTGAATTTCTCTCCTGCTTTTAAGGCCTTGTGTGGTTGCATTGAACCTGCCCAGATAATTCAGGACATGTTAAAGTTAGCTGATGAGTAATCTTAATGATATCTGCCAGACTCCTTCCCAGCAGTGCCTAGATGGATGTTTGAATTAAGAAAGGGAGGCAGTCTCGGAGACAACTTTAGAATTCTGCTTACTACTGTTTATATACACATACACATCACATATTGACATCAGGTGCCATCAGCCATGAAACTGCAGGGCCTCAGTTGGGTACAGTGGTTCACTCCTGTAATCCCAGCCCTTTGGTAAGCCAAGACAGGTGGATAGCTTCAGGTAGGAATTCAAGATCTGCCTAGGCAAAATAGCAAGGCCATGTTTCTAAAAATAACTAAATAAATAGCCAGGTGTGTTAGTGCATGTCTGTAGTCCCAGCTATGAGGAAGGCAGAGGTAAGAGGATTGTCTGAGCCCAGGAGTCTAAAGTTGAAGTGAGCTATGATCATGTCACTGTACTCCAGCCCGGGTGACAGAGTGAGACTTTGCTTCGAAAAAGAAATGACTGTGCCCTGTGTCACAGAAGATTCAGGAAAAAGTACTTGTGAATCAAAGAAAATGGGATTTCTTTTTGATAAGCAAAACAACCGTGTTGACTGTATTGCCACAATCTCAATAAAACCTGTTGTATAAAACAAAACAAAACAAAAAAGAAATGGTCAATCTTCATTTATTAGACTTACGAGAAATTCAATTAAAAGATGCCCTGATTGAAGAAAGTATGTGGCAGAAAATGTTTTCTTGAATTCCATAGTAGAAAATGTTCATTGTCTATACACTTATCGATTGACTATTCAGTTTGAACATTTTCTGGATGTATACTTTCTTGTGCCCATGATAGACATCTGTTAAAAAAAACAGGCCTAGAATGCTGCACACACTGCTACAAGAAGTTTTGAGAGATTCCCTGCAAACACCATTATGGGACATAGAAGCCAGCAGTAGGGTCCAGATTCCAGTGGACAACTGCCCACGTCCTCCGCAGCACTAGCCACATGGCCAAAACGTGGAAACAACACCGATGTCTGTCAGCCCATGCATGGATCAACAAATGTATATTCACATACTCAGACATAGAAAAGGGTGCTCTGAGACATGCAACACGTGGTCTTGGAAAACATCACGCTAAGTGAAAATAGTCAAGACACAAGCAGCCACATAGTGTATAATTCCTTCTATGTGACATGTCCAGAACGGACACATGCATAGACAGAAAGTGGATCGGTAGTTGCTGGGGGAATGGGGAGTGACGGCACCCTAGAAGCAATGGCAATATTCTTAAATCAGATGGTGATGATGGCTGCACAACTCTGGGAATATACCAGAAACCACAGAATATGACAAAAGTTACTTTAAAAGGAGGAGTTGTATGGTATATAAACTATACCTCAAAAGAATATTGAGCTGCACTCCTCACTGAGTGTCTTGGACCTGACACTGTGGATGGTGACCCAGGAAAAGGCTGCATGTGAGAGAAAGACACCCTCGTGTTGGCACTGTGTTCACTCCTTCACACACACACATGCCCCTCCTGTGCCATCCCCTGCCCTGCAGAGTGCCCGCCACGGGGCTAACATGGAGAAGCAGGGATGGGCAGGGTGACCCTGCCCTTCTAGACTTGAGGGTGGTGGATGAGACAGACTCTCATGATCACAGATGTATCACAGAAAGATGGTGCACCTTTAATTGCCACATCTAGACATTATTAAATGAACACATGTCAAGTGCTCTGGAAAAAGTACAGAGTGTGATAAAAGTATATACCAGCAGAGGCTGGGTGTCGTGGCTCAAATCTGTAATCCCAGCACTTTGGGAGGCCGAGGAGAGAGGATTGCCTGAGCCCAGGGGTTTGAGACCAGCCGGGGCAACTTGGTGAGACCTCGTCTCTACTATAAATCAAAAAAATAACCAGGCATGGCAGTATGTGCCTGTAGTTCCAGCTACTTGGAAGGCTGAGGCGGAAGGAAAGCACTCCAACCTGGGCAATTGGGTGAGACTCCAACTCAAAAAAGGAAAAAAAAAGAATACACCAGAAGAAAAAGGAGCCAGCCCAGGCTGGGGGTCACACACTGCTCTCCTGAGGAAACGACACTCCGGATGAGATCTCAGGAATTAGAAGTTTTAACCAGGTGAAGAAACAGGTGCAGCAGGTGAGGCTGGAGCAGGTGAGAGGAGCGTTTGGAGACCTGGAGGTACGGGCGGCAGGAGCAGAGAGAGTGAGAAACTGAGAGTATGTGAGGAGGCCAGGGCTAGAGCTCCAAAGCCATCTAGGGCCAGAGCAAGGACTCAGAACTCTGTCCTAAGGACAAGGGAAAGCCCAGGAGACTGTGCAGCCTGGGAATGATGGAGTTGTATTTGTGTTTAGAAAGATTATTCTGGAGAATTTGGGATCCTGGCAAGATGGCAGTCCAAAAAACCCCAATAATTTCCCTAGATATACTGGATAAAATATAACAGAAATCTATTTTAAGTAATAAATCTGAGTTCCCAAGAAAGAAAGGAAATCCCGATCTCAAGCATGAAGAAAGAACTGAAGCCAATATGAGAAGCCTGAGTTAAGGCTGCTGTTCCAGGGTGAGGCGGGCAGGTGACGTGGACGGGTGAGGTGGGCAGGTCAGGTGTGTAAATGAGGCGGACAGGTGAGGAGGAAGATCAGGGGTGTAGGTGAGGTGGACAGGTGAGCCAAGCCGGGCAGGTGTGTAGGTGAGCTGGACAGGTGAGGCAAGTCAGACAGGTGTGTAGGTCAAGAGGACAGGACAGGTGTCTAGGAGAGGTAGACAGGTGGGCTTGTAAACATGACCTTGCACTTTAACATGGAAGTGTCAATAGTAAATGAGGCCAAGAATCCGTCCGACCAGGGAGCCAGAGGCAAGTGCCCTGGATAAAAGAACAGCCTTAGCTGTAACTCCAGGACCGTATAGACATTCTCCTGCATGGGGTGAGGTGCAGCCCAGGTGCCTCAACCTGGATTCTGATGAAACAGCCAAAATCTGCCTGAGCGACTACCCTGGAGCTGAGCCTCCTCAGGGTGTGGCTCCAGTGGCCTGAGGTTCCTCTGGAATCTCAGACCGTGAGGAATCCAAAGCCATCTGAAGCGGCCCTCCCCACCTCCTGAGGGTCCTCAGGGGAAGGCTACTCCATGTGGGGATGAATCCCCAGTGAACACTTTCAGGACACCAGGACAAGCTCTGCTGTGAGTGGTCAATGCACCTGCTCAGGGGGAGGAGCCTGAAGACCTGCAAGAAAACATGCAGTGGTGAAACAAGGACAGACACAGGAAGGGACAGAGCAGGACCCGTGTCCAGCCTGAGCCCTCCCCCCACACCAGGCTCCTGGACTGCCCACTGGTGTCTCCACCTGGAGGGCTGGCGGGCATTTCAAATGGCCCTGCCCTCCCAGTGCCCATTCCAGGAGGAGGCACTGTCGCCTTCCCAGGGACCAGGACCAGGCCCTGGAGTCAGCCCTAACCGCTCTCTTCCTCTCACACTTCACACCTAGCCCCATTCATGACATAAAAACAAAGTACAGGCCAGGTGCGGTGGCTCAAGTCTGTCATCCCAGCACTTTGGGAGGTGGAGGCAAGAGGATTGCCTGGGCCCAGGGATTCGAGACCAGTCCGGGCAACTTAGTGAGACCTCATCTCTACAATAAATCAAAAAATTATCCAGGCATGGTAGTGTGCGCCTATAGCTCTGGTTACTTTGAAGGCTGAGGTGGCAGGATCACCTGAGCCTAGCAGGTAGAGGCTGGGGTGGCCATGAGTATGCCACTGCACTCCAGCCTGGGTGACGGAGTGGAACTCCAACTCAAAAAACAAAACAAAACAAAAAACAAAGTACCTTTCCTACAAGAAGAAAAGCCCTCATCTTACAAAGTTGCTAATACAATATCGTTGTTTTCAAATTACAAGTTGCCATGCATTTTAGAGTTGTGATAATTTTTGGTGTAAGAAAACATAGAATTCAGCGCATCTCATGAAAGAAAGGCTAGGCTGGGCTGGCTAAGCTAGAAACTGCCAAAACCAGTCACCTGCTGTCAGGATAAGGAAGCTAGGCAGTGTCTGCTGCAGTTGTATATTGTTCACGCATAAAGTGGGCACTCGTCACAGAATCAAAGATTGTTCTGTTTTGTTTACTGTGGGTCATAAGAGCCATGGTGACCAAATACATTTATCAGAATACATATGGCCAGCATTAGATTTTGTAGAGACATGCCAGCAGTCAACATTTCAAAGCCAGGAGCAAGACAAAGATGTACATTTGTATTCTGAATTGTACTGGAGGTCCCGACCAGCACAGACAAGAAAAAAATAAAATAAATGTTACAAGGACTAAAAAGGAAGAAACAAAAGCCATCATTATCCACAGCTGTTATGCCTGACAACACAGAAAACCCGAGAGAACAAAGATCAACTCCGAGCATAAACAAGACGGCTCCGAATCACTTCTGGTTATGAGGTGCAGCCCCCCAAATTGGCAGTGTGCCTCAAGTCCAGCAGCAGCAATAAAAAGATATATCATTTTAAAAATCTACCATTTACAATAGGAAAAAAAGCCCAAGCTACTGAGAATAAATCCCACCAGGCTGTGCAAGATGTCCACGACGATAGCTAACTTCTGTTGGCAAAGGAAATGAAAGCAAATCTACCACAGGGAAGAAAGATATAATGTCATAAAAATTGTCAGTTCTCCCCAAATTAATCTATAAAGTCAATGCAATTTCAATAAAAGCCTAAATAGAATTTTTCATAAAATTTAACAAACCTGCTCTGAAACTTCTAGGAGAGAACAGAGCGTTGGAAAAAGTCAAGAATATTTTGAAGGAGAGGAAAAGGGAGATGTCGGGATATTCTTCCACTAAAACATGGAAGAAAAAGACCTCCAGTCCCAGAGACATCACCTGGACACAAACCCACCTGCATCTGGGCAGCAGGGCCAGGACAGAGATACCGTTTCAGAGGTGAGAACGGTTTCTTCATGGTCAAATTAGATCAACACATTGCTGCTTCACACCTTCCTGTTGGGTTCTTTGAGGAGACCTAATACACAGCACCCTTTTTCTCTCCTGACTTCCGAACATAGGGAATCATGAAACCGACCATAGAACCAAGGTGTTAGGGATGTCTAATACATCACCTGTATTATCTACGAGGGAGAGGTGGAGAATGTCCGCATAGAATGAGCAGTTCTGTTAACTGCATCCTGGAAATGGCCACCTCTCCCCACCAGGCCAGGCCCAGAGAACTCAGACGGGGCAGACCTCTCTCAGTAAAGGATGGACCCACCCGGAAGGAACTCAGAGCACGCAGGGACCCAGCTCTTGAGAGCCACAAGGAAGCTGCTGAACCAAGGCTGTCTCTCAGGCCGGCCAATCCTGTGGCACGTCAACGTCCCTGCAACCAAGGACAGAGGGTGGAGAAAGGGTCCAGGGTCACCACACAGAGCTCTGCTCAGTGGAGGAACTGCAGCTTGGAAAAGTGCTCTCCTGCATCACGCGCACAAAATATATTAGACATCCGAGCATGAAAAGCCAACCATGCGATTTCCTTCCAAAGAAAACACGGGCGACCATCTACAGGACATAAGACAGGAAAGAATTAAACAAGATGCACCAAACAGACTCTATAATAAGGGCTTGAGACATTCAGCTACATTAGACTAAGAGATTTCTCATAAGGTTATCTTATACAAGAATCACATAAGATAAGAGACCCCATTAATACGAGTGGGAATATAAGACATTTGTAACCTGGATGTCTTAGTCTGCTCAGGCTGTCATCACAAAATACCACAGACTGTGTGGCTTAAGCAACAGAAGCATACCCTCATACTTCTGCAGGTCGGAAGTCTGAGTTGAACAGAGTTAGTTTCTGGTGAGGGCTGTCTTCCTGGCTTGCGGGTGGCTGCCCTCCTACCATGTCCTCATATGACATTTCCTAAGTATGTGAGCACAGAGAGAGAGAAAGAGAGAGAGAGACAGAGAGAGAGAGAGAGAGAGAGAGAGAGAGAGTACAGGTGGGTGTGGTCGGTACACTTAAAGCACAGAATTCTTTGCCACTATAGAATGCATCCATGTAACCACAAACTATTCGTACCCCCTAAAGCTATTGAAATAAAAAAATAAATTAAATTAAATTAAATTAAAAGAGAGGGGGTGGGGAGATTCCCTGATGTCTCTTCTTATGAGAACAGTAACCCTATTGGGTCAGGGCCCCACTCCTGTGATTTCACTTAACTTGAATAATTCCTTAGAGGCCTCATTTCCAAGCACAGCCACACTGCCAGTTAGGGTTCCAACATACAGCTTTTGGAGGGACGTAAGCACTTAGTCCATACCATATGTCACCAGCAGGCAACTAATACCCAGACTTTACATAAACATCTACAAATCAAGAAGACAGACAAACCACCCGATAGAAAAGGGCGCTTATGACCCAGCCACCCCACACCAGGGGTGAGCTCTCAGAAGGTTGGTCACAGATCTGTCTGTGACTATGTAGAAAGTCTCTCAATGAGGGTGACTGTGGTGGTGAGGTTTGGAAGCAAACTGTTGTCCTCATAAGAGGAGCGGATGTGTGAGGGTGGTCAAAGTTCCCAGATGCAGGCAACGACAAGCCATGCAAGCAGCAGAAATAGATCTTGGGCACCGACAGTGCAGGAAAATAGGAACAGAAGTTCATTTTCAGAGCATGATCAAGCAGCGATGGGGACAAGGATGTGTACCAACTCAGTGACAACAATCGGACCCATTGCTATGGGTGGATGTGAAGACAGTGAGAAGTTAAAACACCACAGAAACACAGCTGGTGATGAAATGGGCAAGGTCTGAAGAGGGTCCAGGTGTAGGGGACAAGGGAGATAAAGGGGCCAAGTATAACTCGGGGGTCCCTGGAAGCAGCCCCCGATTGAGTGATGATGTCATTTCCCAACAAGGAACCCATTGTCAACAGAAAAGGCGGTGGCACCCCACAGGGGCGAGGGGCAGTAGACTTCCATTTTGGATGTGGTGAGTGTTGGGTGCAGTCTCAGTGGACCACAGAGGGTGTTGCCGTTCCAGACCCCAGCAGAGTGGTATGGAGTGAGGTCCTGATGTGGGCCTGGCTGCCTCCGGGGACCTGAGATTTGAAGAGTAGGAGGTTGAGGGTTAGAATGAGCTCAGCACTCAGGCAGCCCACAGAGAGGACTGACAGGACAACACTGAATTCCTCAACCCCAAGCCTACTGGACACTCAGATCAAGGATGAGTCCCTTTCAGCGTCTGGGCGCTGGGGTCGAAGTTCCAGTGGGGGTCCGAGCCCTGGGGTCCAAGTCCCTATCAGGATCTGAGCCCTGAGGTCCAAGTCCCTGTCAGGGCCTGAGCCCTGGGTTCCAAGTCCTATTTGGGGTCTAAGCCCTGGGGTCCAAATTCCACATGGGGTCCAAGCCCCATTTGGGGTCAAACCCTGAGCTTTGGCTCCTGTTCAACATGCTTCTCCACCTCTGTGCTCCAGGTGTGCCCTCCCTCGGAGCTGGCTCTCTGCCCACTCTGCCTTGTCTCTGGACGACATCTGTCCCGACCACCCTTTGGCTCCAGGCTCAGTCTCTCCAGGATCTGCCCCAGGGCGGACAGTAATCTCATTTCTCCAGCCGAGAGTGCAGAGATTACATCAAGAAGATATTCCAGTCGTCCCCAAGCCTCATGAATGCAAGCAAAGCTTTTGAAAATCAGGATGCACATGAGTGGGCCATGACCATTCTCATCTTATTCCTGTGTTCTTGGGTTTCTGATCTCTCTTTCACTCCATTTTTTTAAAACTATTCTTTCCCCCTTTCCTCATTTTACAGACCTTACGGTAACTGCCATAGTTCTACCATAGCTCTCATAAGGTCATCATTTTTCTGGGTATCCCATAAACTGTGCGAGTATCAGAGAGAACATAAGGCTTTCTGAGAGCACCTGGAGGCTTTTGAGGCAGTGAGTGGCCAGAGTCCAGGTCTACCTGGGTTGGCGTCAGCAGAATGGAGAAGCCACGTGAGGCTTGACGTCTGCCTGGATGGCTTGCCAGGGAAACAGAGAATACCCGTGGATGATCTGCTCCGGACTGGTTATGTCAAGGTCTCAGGACCTCAAGAAAATATGGCAGCCAAGACACCCACTGGGCTGGGGTGGCTGAAGGTCTTTCCAGGAAGCCAAGGAAAAGGAAACCTCAGGGTTCCTCTCGGCCATCTCCTTCTGCTTGAGTTCCGTCACACAGACCCTTGACCTTTGGCTCAGGCATTGGTAGAGTGGCCATGGGCCTTGGGATCCAGTCAAGGGGAAGTTGAGTCAGGGATACCTTTAATTGGAGTCAGTGGGCTGCCATCACAGCCGCTTCTCTGTATAGCTTAGCTATCCCTAATGTATAAGCTCCCTGGGAATGCCATACAAAGCACCACAGCCTGGGTGGATTAAACAGCAGAAACTTATTGTCTCACAGTCCTGGAGGCTGGAAGTCCTAGATCAAAGTGTCAGCAGGGCTGGTTCCTCCAAGGTCTCTCTCAGGCTTGCAGATGCCATCTCCCCGCTTTGTCCTCATCTGGTCGCCCCTGTGTGTATCTGTGTCTGCATCTCTTTTCTTACAAGAACATGAGTCCTACTGGATTAAGGCCCACTTTAATGACCTCATCCACGTCTTTAAAGACCCTGTGTCTAAGTATAGTCACACTCTGAGATAATGGGGTTTAGGGCATCAGCATGTAAATTTTGGGGAGAAACACAACTCAGTCCCTAACAGCAAATGTGCCCATAGAGAAATGACCCTCCCCCGCAATTTTCCAACCACCTGGAACTGGATGGTTGGAGCTCAGTGCCCACTGTGGTGTGGGACCCCAGGCCAGAACTGTGACTCTAAATAAGACAACAGTATCCCTGATCTAGATTTTTAATGTTTGTGGTATGTGCCAGGTTCTTTGAAATCTGTAATTTTTTCATAGTTTATTTCGTCATTCTAAGTTTTAAAAAAAATGCATGTTCAAACATAATTTTTCTTAAAGAGAGCACTCAAATTTGAGCAAGTTTCAAGCTTCAACAAACCTGTATCTGTACCCCCCCCCCCAGTTTTAACTGGCTGCCAAGACAGATGCTTTTCCGGGTGAAGGTGGTGAAGTGCAAAACCAAAACATGTTATGTTCACGTGAAAGTGATTAGCCCAGAGCCTGGCTCGGAGCAAGCACCCAGTAAAGACCAGCTTCTCAAGACGGATTACACCGAGACAAGACCTGGGCACAGCCAGTTAACCTGCCAGGGATCCAGAAACACAGCAAAAAGCAGGAAAAGACCCAAAGAAAGCGTGCCATGGGGTGGGCTTCTGGGTGAGCACTGGGGCTCGATCCCACCCAGGGCCCTCTGGGGAGCTACCCCGGGAAGGCCGCCTCGGACCATCCCCCAGGAGGGGGCGCCCTAGGATGATGGGGCTATGGTGACCCTCACTTCAACTCTCCTGGGGCTGCCCATGGCTGCAGGGGACCAGGGTGAACTGAGGCCTCAGGGTGGGGAACCCCAGCACCTGCTACACCTGCTTCACCTCTCATTCATTATGGGCTAGTCTCATCAAATGGCAAAATATTGTTAGCCAATTCTCTTCCCCTTTTCTTTTTTTTTTTAAATTATCATTGATTGGCAAATATAATTGCATGCATTTATTGGGTACATAAATATATCTATAAACATATCTATAATAAACATATCTATAAAATATATACATACACAAACATGCATGCGCACACACACAACGTGGCATGATTTCATCAAGCTTTCTTGACATGACCCTAGGATACCCTAGGGTGTCTTAGAGGCCAACTCAGACCCAGGAATTCTTAGGAATCTGTCATGTCAGGGGCTGGCAAACTTTTTCTGGAAAGGACAAGCTGGTAAATATGCTAGGAGTTGTGGACCAAGAGGTCTCTTGAAACAACACAACGCCACCATGGTAATAGGAAACCAGCCACAGGCATTGTGCATGTGAATGGATGTGGCTGTGTTCTAACAAAACTTTATTTACAAAAACAGAGAGGAGAACGGCTCCTATGTAATAAAAAGAAAAAAGAAAATAACAAGTGTTGGTGACAATATAGAGAAATTGGAATCTGTGTGCACTGTAGATAGACATGTAAAATGGTGCAGTAACTGTGGAAAATAGTCTGGTAGTCCCCCCAAAACATAATTGCCATATGATCCAGTAGCCGTCCCCCAAAATGGGAAGCAGAGTCTTGAAGAGACTCTTGTGTACTCACAGTACGGCAGCTTGATTCACAATCTCTAAAAGATGGAAGCTACCCAAGTGTCCTTTAAGAGAGATGAATAAATAAGCAAAGTGTGTCCATAAAATGGGAAATTATCCAGTCTTACACAGGAAGGAAATTCTGATGCCTGCTTCAACATGGATCAACTCTGAGGACGTTGTGCTAAGTGAAATAAATCAGTCGCAAAAACACAAGTACTATATGATCTCACTTATATAAGGTCCCTAGATTCACCACATTCACAGGGACAATGTGTACAATGGTGGGTGCCAAGGCTGGGGAGGGGAAGGGAATTTCGCATCTCCTGGGTACAGAATTATGATTTTGCATGACACAAAAAGTTATGGAGATGGGTGACTATACAATATTAATGTATTTAATACCTTAATACAACTGAAATGTCCACTTAAGGGGCTTAGTTGGTCATTTTATGTTCTGTGTCTGCAGTTGCCCTCTGCCCTGCGTGTTCTGCCTGGGCTTCCTCTCGGGCTGGCAAGGCCAGCATGTATCTGCTCTGCGGTTCTGATCTTTCTCAGTTTGAGTCTCTCAAACTTCTGGAAATGCCATCCAGGATTTGGTGGATGACCCATTTGTTTTCATTTATTTCAGATCCTACCCAGGAAATATATCTAGAAAAAGTTAGACTTACCTTAAGCGCTTCTTCCTCCTAAGACAGAATAAATTCATTTTCAAGAAAAGAAAATACAGGGACAAAACCAAGTAAACACTATAAAATCTCTTCGTACAGTGCTCCTTGATTTTGTGGAAGGCTCTAACCACTGAGGCCATTCCACACCGATTTTCTGACTCTCCCATTGTCTGTTTTGCCCATGTGCAGGCGGGATAAGGACAAGGAGAAGCTGATGGTTGCACCGAGATTGCAGAATTACTTTCAGGACAGGGGACTCAGGGGTCCCAGTCCTCATTCCAACATCTTGCAATGCCCTGATATAAATAGCAGAAAATTGGTGCCCCGGTTGGGGTCAAGTCTCACTGCCACTTTAAGGGCTGGGGCAAGACGGCCACAAAGCCATTTCTCTTTCTCCTTGAGCTTCTAATCCCAAGGCCTGGGGACACAGCAAGTCCGGTGGTGCTTGGAAGGGTTGAAAAATGAGCTCCCTTGGAGCTGGAAGGAAAGAAAAGGCCAGGGGATGGATGGGGCTGAAGGGTTACAAATTTCAGAGAGGTCACACTTCATCTGCTTTGAGTTATCGGGGCTGGCGCCTTCTGTGATTTCTCACCATGGCAACCTCTTGCTCTGTTCCTGGGAGGAGGACTTTCTTGTCCATTTGGGAGTTGCTGACTCTGTGGTCCCGTCACATCAAGACTCAGAGGCACTGCCGCTGCCGGTGGCCTGTTCCCAGGTGAACATTCAAGGTTGTGGAGACCTTCCCCGTGGCTGGTTTCCACTGGGAAGATAGGAGAGGCCCCTGAGCGAGGTGGCAGGAAATGGCTCACCCCCAGTGCTCCCAAAGAGAGCAGTGGGTCCCATCAACACCTCACCCTTAGGGATCCGTGCCACTGTGGTGTGATGCCAGCCAGCGAAAACCTATCAGGATGATCCCCTCACCCCACGCACCCTCTAGGTCCCTTTTGAAGGAAGCCAATTTCTCATGGAACTGCAGACACATCATGTTTGAAATAGCTCTTTTTCCATCCAAATTGAGGAGCTGACAAAAATCTGAAGGCCCTGGAGAAAACTCGGGTTATTTTTCCTGAGTGACACTCAACAGGGTCTTACGTGAAACAAGAGGGGGCCTGCTGGACAGGTGCTGTCATTTCAGGAATGCAAATCCGTGTCCCAAAGAGTGATTCCCAGGCCAATCTCAGAGCTCAGTGAGTGTGATCGAAGCTCCAGCCATGCGCCCACACCACCCACAGGGGAGGTGCTTCCCATGGAGGGAGCCTGGCTATTCGCCACTTGTGCACCATGGCTAGGGCTTTACCCCATGGAGCCATGGGTCCAGGAACCCAAGGGGCTCCTCTCAGCTGGTGGAGGTTGCTGACCTTTTTCTCCAGCAGGCCATGACTGTACATGGCAGATGTCTTGGCCCTGAAGGGTGCCTACATGGTGTGTGGGCAGGGAAAGCATGAATGTAAATGCAAACATGACCGCCTTTTCTAGGAAAATTGCCAAGGTGGAATTCTTACAAAATGAGCAAGAGGCTTGAATGTACCTGCCCTATGTGTGGCAGTGAGGGTGGCCAACCCCTGCCCTCTTTGCCCTGCCAGGCCACCCGCTCACTGTGAAGTCCTTTACTGTGCTATGAACATGCTTCCTGGCAGAGTCTTAGGGTCAATGGCTGAGTATCCCCCAAGTATGTTCAACAACTACTTGTCAAGCAAAGGGCTCCATAGTCCCAAGAGAGAAACACCGTATGCTTATATCAGCTACTGCCTCAAGAATGCTGCATGGAACACTCACCCAGAACTCCAGCTCAGGGACCTCCACCACCCAGGTGTCAGCAGGCTGGCCGGAGTTTGGCCATCCAGGCTGGCCCTAGCTGGGCTAGGTTCCCAACTGGTTGGGCTCTATCTGATCTGCATGTCTTCTGTGCAGTGTGGGTCAGTGGTTATTTATATCAGAGGTATTTTTTCTGGTGGCAAGAGGGCGAAGCCAATCATGTCCTTAAAAATCCCATCACCCAAAGCCAGTCACATGGCCACAGCCAACTCAAGCAGGAGGAAGTTCATCAGCCCCCACACTGAGACAGAAGAGACAGGACACGACCACAGGGGAGTGGGTCTCAGGGTCACAGCCCCTCCTTGGTGATCTGCAATGCACCATGGCGTGGCAAAGCCCTGAAACGCCCCATGGTGACGATATTTGTTTCACATCACCTAGCCTTCCTCTTATTTTTAAACATACTTTTCACCTATAGAGAACATCCTTTATAAACCATGTAAGTGGCTTTCTGCAGAACACACATTGAGAGGCACAGATGTAACATCTATAGTGGAAAGTTGATAGTCATCAATTTCATTGTCACCTAGAGTGAAGAGGCCACTTAACCTTCCTCGATTCCAGCCTCTTGCATCTAAAATGAGGACAAGGTCATTCAGCCGACCTGCAGGGTAGTGAAGAGAGCCAGCTGAGATGGCTGGGGACGGCACTCGGCACGTTGTGCGGTGATTTGGCGCATCTGTGGTTGCAGTGTCAAGCTGCACCAGCGTTGAAACTAAGAAACGAAGGATTGGACAGGTCCCAAGTGCTCACCAGGAAGAAAGCCAGTAAGCAATGCCGTTTCTTTTCTTCTCTTTCTTTCTTTCTTTTTTTTAGAAAGCAGAATTTATTGAGAGGACAGGAAAGCTCCCACAGGGGGAGGGGACCTGCAGGGGTTGCCTGAGCAGGGCTGTCTCTAAGCTTGGTCATTCCATCAGGCTAGCATCCCAGCACATGCACTACCAATTGTGACAGTTTCTTTATAGGTTGTGTGACACCCTATATGTATTTCAGATGAGAAATGCACACTGGTACCCCACTGTTGACACTGTCCCCAACTCAGCAAGCAGTATGGGTGTCGTGGTCTGGACGTGTGGATCCTGGTCACTGCTTCTCTTGTGGAAACCTCCAGTGCCTGTATCCTCACAAATCCCAAGTTCCTCCTCGGGACAATTTTCTGACTTCATGACCCCAAATGAGGATTCGGAGGCAGGACGTCGAGCAGCCAACTTTCACTATAAGCAAGCAAGCCCCAAATCCCAGTGGCTCAGAGGCCCAGAGGTTTGTTCCTGGCTGGGCCAGCACAGCTCTGTCCCACGAGCCTCTTTGTTCCCTGGTGAGCCTGGAACTGGCCTTTCTCGTGGCACCAGGAGTAAGACCAGCCTTGGAAACTCGTGCTGCCTCCGGTGGCTTCTTTGATGAGACTGACGCTGAGTTCCCTTGCATTCCTTTGGCTGTGACTAGTCACAGGACCACATCCAGCATCAAAATGGCGATGGGGAAACCTCCTCTGTCAGGGTCATGCAGCAACGAGCAAGGGTGTCTCATTCTTTTACAGGCTAGATTGGGGGCAAACAGTCAGTCACAACATACAGAGAGCCAGGAAAGCCCACGGAGCCCCTCCTGGAAACCCCAAGATCATGTGCTGTCTATGGTCCCTGAAAGCTAGGGCTACCAGAGACTAAATTCATCTGCTTAAGAGAAACACAGGTGGAGTATCTTATTTCATTCCTGCTGCTGTAACAAAATATCAAACTCTGGGTCTCTTACCAGGTCCGAAAATTAAGTTTGTGAATTCAGCCTAGAAAAAGTACTACATACCTCTTTGCTGAATATCACTACAGTCATCTTCGAAGTACTCCCCTTAGTACCCTTGATGCCCTGAATGTCATCAAAATATCTTCCTTTCAAGTCACTGGGGTCAGAGAAGGCGAGTAGGGAGGTTGTTTCAATACAATTATTTGTACAGTGCTGCCAACATAAGCACAGGTGGCAAATTTGCAAACTTAATTGTCAGACCTCAACAAATAATTACAACCGCTCTGATGGCCATTTCAATAAAAGGGTTCCAAAATGGCCTTGACGGGTGGACTAGGTGCTGGTGTTGGTGTATAGCTTCCCGAGGGGAATACTTTGAAGGCGACTGGAGTGATATTCAGCAATGAGGTACACGGCACTTTTTCTAGGATGGTTCACAAACCTAATTGTGGGACCTCGTGTCAGCAACAGAAATTGATTTCTCCCAGTCATGGAGTTTTGAAGTCCAAGATCACGGCACCAGCAGACTCGGTGTTGGGTGAGGCTCCACGTTCTGCTTCATAGACGGCACCTCCTTGCTGTGTCCACACATGGTGGGAGGGACAAGGCAGCTCCAGGCCTCTTTTATGAGGGCCCCAAATACCACTCACAAGAGCTCCACCCCCACAATGTAATCACACCCCTAAAGCCTCCCCCCACCCCATGCCATCCTCTTGAGGGTTAGGATTTCAGCGTAGGAAGATGGGGGGACACAAACATTGGACCACAGCAGGGAGGCCAGGATTCCATCCCCCTACGTTCTTGCCACCAGCATACTTGAGGCCTGGACTCCATGCTCTCAGCCCAGGGTGCTCTTCTGCCAGGGTCTCTACAAGATGACAGAAAACCAGCCTTTCAACACTCTTAGTACATCAGTTCTGAGAGTAGATGTTTGGAGGCCCTTCCCCACACCCCAAGCCACTCCCTCCCAGATGCCAACAGGTGTCCTAGAATTCTGTACAATTCTGACACTACCCACCTAGAGTTCAGGTCAGACTCCACAGTTTAGGGTCCCACAGACTGTCCCCAGTCCCAATGCCAATTGTTGAAGTCTGGCTATTCACAACCCTTGGCCAATCTAACTACAAATTGTAGGCTCCCTCACCCCTTCTTGGGTTCGATTAATTGGCTAAAATGACCCAGAGAAACCAGAAAACTCTTACCTACTTTCCCACTTTATTATGTTAGTAAAGGATGTTACAAAGGATTCAGATGAAGAGGTGCTTAGGGCAAGGCATAGAGGGTGGGACATGGAGTTTCCAGGTCTTCCCTGGCCATGCCACCCTCCAGGGACCCCCACAAGTTCACTCACCTGGGAGTTCTCCAAATCCCCATATTTTCATGGAAGGTTCATCATGCAGGCATGATTCGTTGTTAACGTAATTTCTAGTGCTTCTCTCTCCTTCCTGGAGGGTAGAGGAGGGGTTGAAGTTGCCTCCCTCCTAATCGTGGCTCCATTATTCTGGTGACCATCCCCATCCAGGAGCCTCCAAGTGTTACCTCATTAGAACAAAAGATAATCCTGACACCCAGGAAATTCTAAGGAATTTAGGAGCTCTGTGCTGGAAATTCTGGTCAAAGCTCGAATGTTAGAACAAAAGAAGCTCCTGGCACCCCCACCACTCGGGAATTTCACAGGTCTAGATGCTCTGTGCCAGGAGCGGGGGCAGAGAAAACATACATTTCTTATTGTTATTATTTTTTCTTCTTATCTCCCCAAAACTTCCAGCCTCATACTATGAAATTTTGTATTCCAGACTCCAGTTCTCTTCCATGCTTGTGTCACGAGACTCTGCTGGAGGGTGATCCCTAAAGAGTCCTCACCAGGCCCCTGCTCTGCTCACTGGGCCCACGTCCTGCTTCTGCACTGAGGGGACCAGAGGGCGGGACCTCACCTGGCCAAGATGCACTACGCTGTGGATTCTGCTGACACTGAAATGTCCTCAGGGGGCCACTGGCTCCCCGCTTCATAGGAACATGTGACCAAGGGTGAAAAATGAAGTTGGACTTAAGCTGCGTGTAAGCATCTTCAACAGAAGGCCGGATTTTTTCAAAATAATTAGAATTATGGCAAATGTGGGTTATTCATTGTATTGATGTGAGTTCAGTTGCTGTTTGCACGGTGGAAAGCTGAGTGTGTAAAAGCTCAAAGCAGAGAAATGGAGCCGGCTTCAAAGCCAGAATGTTGTCCTGTGGATGAGGCTCCAGTAGACACGTGTGTGTACACAGGCATATAGACATATAGGAGCACACATGCACAAGTGTGTGCTCTCTTGAAGCCACCTGCCTCTGACACTGCCCAGAGGGAAACATTGCTCTGAATTCTTTAAGACAGCGTCAGCCCATGCAAAGGCCCTCTGGGACCGTCGCTTTGGGGCAGCTAGAGCATTCCGGTTGGTGTTTTAACTACATCCTGCTTAGGAGAGTCCTCCTAACAAACACAACATGCATGCGCACACACACATCATATATGTATTTATGCACATTCCTCGTGCATACATACCATGCATAGGTCTTGATATACATCACACAAATCATACACACATTCACACACATGCATCACATATGTACACACATCACATGTGTGTTTATACATATGCTATATGTACACATATAAAATATGCATTTACACACACCCTAAATATACACACAGTTCATGCAGGGCTATACATATGCGCCACACACATACACATATATGCCATGTACATATTTATACACATATCACACACATACATGCATAGATGTCTATGCACACACATCATACATATATCAAGATATCACACCACATCATATACGTATATAGTTCATACACACACCCCACATATAAATGCAAATATATACCACCTATATATTTATACACAAGTATCATATCTATACTATGTGTCATATGCATGTTTAGACACACAGCATATATAATATACACACACATGTCATGCTCATGTTTACACACATACACACATTATCTTTTTCACACTCTTGCACATCATCTCAAATACACTTAGCACACACACATAATTTTACTCTTACCCTCGTACCCACATACACCCTCACACTGTTACACACATGTACACACTGTCTCATAACCACCCCCCACATTCTAACACTCTCACACACACAAACTCATGCACACTGTCACTCACCAGCACATTCCCCACTCTCAAACCTTCTTGCACACCCAGGTAGACACACCCATGCCTATATGCTCCAATCTCTCACACGTCCTGTCTCACACACATAAACACCCACACCTTACACTCATACTCCTATATTCACGCATGCACACACAGTCTCATGCACACTCACACACACAAACACACAAGGCCAAGCCATGTGCACAGATTTACAAAGGATGAGGAGGACTTTGACTGTGATGGGTCCCCAGGTATTGAAGGAAGGTGACACACAGATCTGGGTTTAAATGTGAGACCTCACCAAGTGTGAGGTATGCTGCTCTGAGCTTCAGCTCTTGGGCCACAGCACTGGTCTCATAAAAGTCGGAGGCCACTTATGTGGCTATCTTATTTTTCGGGAGGCCCAGAAGTGGAGCCTGTCCCTCATCTCTGGGGCTGGTGAGAGGACAGGCTGCAATGAGGGTACAGAGTGGCCATGCTTCTGGGCATCAGAATTATCTGGGCTCTTGCCACTAGAAACTGAGAGGCATTTTCTAAGAAATAAGTCTTCCTCAAGAAGTGTGCTTATGTGGATATAGCAAGCATGCTGAGAGCCACATACTGTCTGCAGCAGTGGCCCAGGCACAGTCAACTTATTCCAGAAACAACTCTTCAGGGAGCCACCTTGCAGCGCACCTACTACTGCTCCAAGCCCTGGCAGTGAGGCAAGGTCCCTCCCCCATGGAACCTTCTAGCATGTGTGAGAGACTTCCCCATGTAGGAAATCAACACAAGATGTCTTCGTGGGAATGAGTCACAGGTGGAAATGTAGAGCAAGATGGGCAGGGAGCCCTGGGCAAGATGTCCATCGGTGACAGCTAGACATGACCTCACAGCACAAGGGAACAAGCAAGAAACCTTCCAGGGGCTGGAATGCTGGGGGAGGGAACCATAAGGACAAAGACTCAGAGGCTGGGTCACAGGAGGAGACAGGGCACAGAAAGAGGCAGGGGTGGGCGGTTGCACCCAGTAGGAGGGGGTGAGGCCTTGGATATTATTCCAAAAGAGTCTGAAACTGCCAGAAGCTTAGGAATGAGATGAAAAGCATGGTCACCTTTTAAAAGCATGACCAGGTCACTGCACAGAGAAGGAATTTCTGGGGAAGAATGTGGAGGAACCGGGCTTGGTGGCTCAGCCTGCAATCCCACGATTGGGGAGGCTGAGGTGAGTGGATTGCCCGAGCCCGTGGGTTCGAGACCCGCCTGGGC
>NW_007197614.1:299872-374155 GCF_000164805.1 Carlito syrichta | reverse complement strand
AAGGCTGAGGCGGCAGGATCGCCGGAGCCCAGCAGGTCGAGGCTGCGGTGGCCGGGAGCATGCCACTGCACTCCAGTGAGACTCCAGCTGAAAAAAAAAAAAGAATGTGGCGGAAAGGGGCCCAGCAATAGGTCATTGCAAGAGCCTGGGGGCAGTTTCCTGAGGTAGCATGAATAAAAAATGGAGATTGGAAGCATATGTGGAAATATTCTACATAAAGAGAACACTTTCCTGGGAAGATGAAACGAGTGATGGGTGGATTTACGCTCCATCAGCCCTCCGAACCATCTTCCTCGGCATCTCAGTCCAGCCCCCTTTTGACGCTGCGGGTGCTTAGCCGCCTGCTGCCAGCCCAGAACACCATCACCTTGAGCCGGTGAGATTTTTGCACTGAATGAGCTTGAGGCCAAACAGCCTGTTGTATTGACTTTTTCCCCAATCATGGACCAGTGACTTGGAAACAATTCCCCATTGGAGATCAAATATTTAAAAACAGAACAAAGGAAGGAAGAGCAAGCTTAACTAAAAAGACTCCGTCATTCTGAGCAGAGCCTTCCTTAACTCTTTTGTAATTCAACCTTACAGGTGTAAAATGATCATCCGAAGGAAGAATGTTAATAAAATGGACATTCCCCTATCAGTCAACCTCATTCACAATAGAACACTTTCCCCAGCCAGATGTGTCTGCCTGATGACTGACCTTCCATTGAACATTGTTGTTGGCATGGGAAGGGGCGTCACAAAGGTCCTGTGATCATGTGCCATGACAACAGCTGCCTTGGTGGAAGCAGGGTACAATGCGACCAGCAGGTTCGGCAACACCCTCTTGCCCAGTACCACCCTCAAGGACTCAGGCTGAGGATGGTGCTCAGGGTCTGGAGACTGTCCCAAGAGTGTGTGAGTCTCCTGGCTTGTGGCAGCTCAGAGGGCAGCATGGTGCAAACGGAGAGAAACCCACTTCAGAAGGCATGCGAGAGGTTCAGTTCTGGATATAACCTCCCACTGGGGTCCTCAGCCCTCCCAACCTTGGCCCTCCTGAGCACCTGTGCTGAACTCCCTCCCCACGCCCTTCAAGGAAACACAGCTCCTGGACCAACTTTCCCAGGACGTGGTCTCCCCAGAGTGGCAGGTTCAGTAAGAAATGCACGAGGGTAGAGCAAGAGTGTTGAGGACAATGCAAGGACACAAAGGCTCCATGTTAGTGTCCCGGGGCTGCCAGCTCGAGGACCACAGACTGGGGAATCCACCCAACGTTCTCTCACAGCCCTCGAGGCCAGGTGTCAGAGATTGAGGCATGGGCCAGGCTGGCCCCTTCTACGCCTTGAGGGAGGGTCTGACCTGGGCTTCTCTGATTCCTGCTGGTGGCTGCAAACCTTGGCATTGCTCAGCTTCTAGACCCATCACTGACCTCCGCCTTCATCGTCACACAACCTTGAATAAAGGAAGACTTTATTCTAGACTATTGCAACAGGGGAGAGGCTGAGCTCAACTCCAAATGCAACAAAGACATCTGGGCGTTTATCATCATGGAGGTGAGTGAGGGGTTGGTGGCTGGAAAACGACCCAGAGGTGGCATCAAACAAAGGATTCTCACGACATTGACGCAGGGGGAATCCCACGATGCCTGAGCTGGGCAGGCTGAGGACAGGCAGGGCCGAAAGCCAGGCCTGGTCAGGAGGAAGACTTGGAGGAGCTGACCAGATTGGTCAAGGAATGAGTCCTTGTCAGGACACCCTGGAGACCTTTGACATGGTCCTTGACATTTGACTTGACCAAGATTTGTCCTTTGACATTGTCCTTGACATTTGATTTGTCCTCTGACAGCGTCCTTGACATTTGATTTGTCCTTTGACAGTGTCCTTGACATTTGATTTGTCCTTTGACTTTCGATTTGTCTTTTAATGCTGTCGTTTGACATTTGACTTGACCTTTGACATTTTATATTGGAGTTGGGCCCACCTCAATGACCTCACCTCAACTCCACTGTCTGCAAAGACCCTATTTCCAAATAAGGTCGCATTCACAGATCCTAGGAGTCAGGGCTTCAACACCTTTCAAGGGGACCCAGTTCAACCTATAACAGAGGGCATCTTTACCTTACAAAATCCAACTAGAAGGACTGTCAGCAGGTCAGACTCCCCAGAAGCAGAACCAGAGACAGGCATTTCAACCTGGGCAGGAGAAACCTCTTGGGGGCGGTGGGGAGTAATCTGGGGATGGCAAGAGACACTCTTCTGACTCAGGCCAAGTTTGGCCTTGACCTCATCCAGGGCAAAAGCTCAGAGCTCGAACTGCTCTACAGGGTGGTCCACCCTTGCCTGGGTCAGTCAGTCCCGGAGAGGGGACAACCTCCCATCAGATGCTCCTGCAGCTGAGGGCCATCATCCTGGGAGGTGGGGGGTAGTAGCTAAGGGACCCCAGTAGCCAGAGCACACACTGGGGGCTGGTCTCTGGACTGAAGGGGCAGGGCGGGTGCCATGGCGCAGTCCAGGTATGTCGCAGGAGAAGTGATGCTCAGAGGCACCAGCCCGTCCTGGCCCAGCAGCTGCTCTGGGACTGGCCGGCTCCTGTCCTCTCCAACATGCCCAAGCTGCCCCACACAAATTGCCAAGAACTAATGCCCTTTAATGAAATCAAGCGACAGTGACAAAAGCCCTAATTTTATGTCTTCTTCATTCTCCAGCTGCAGCCTCAATGCCCTTAGGAGGCTACCACTGACCGAGTGCAATTTATCTGAGCTGAAAGGGGGCAGGAGAAGGCAGCCCGCTTGGAGCTCCGTGGGTGGAGCGAGAACCTCCGGTTTCTCTAAGTATTTATTTGTCTCCTGCATCCCGAGATGGCACCACTGCAGTTCAGGGGTGGTGACCAGTCGCCTTTCTTTGGTGGATAATTTCCCAATGATGTAACCCCAGGAGCAATTCCAAATTGCTTTAAATTGACAGAAAGAAGCACCTCTTTTGTTTCCCCCTTCCGAGGTTAGGGAGAAGAAACTTTGTTTCAAAAAAACCTTTGTTTTAAGCCCTCAAGGGTTGTAATAGAAATGCCACAAAAATAATCTTTGTATTGGATACTTAAAAGAAAAAAAACCCGAAGTGTGAATGTATGGGGGTGAGAGAGGGCAGGTGAGGACATTTTGCTAATTCCTTAAAAATATCTTTTAAAAAATTTCCCAAACCATAAGGCAGAATGACCCCAAATCTACGGAGGATAGAATGTGGGGCTAACTTTAAAAAATTATTCACATCCTTGCATTGCTTGGTTTCCATGGGAACCTGCAGAGGAACTCTGGGATGCCTTGAGAACTTCTATCTTTATATTAACCCTTCATATCACAAACAAAGGAAAAACAGACGGGAGAGGGTGGGGGGCAGCTTAACAGTCCTCGCGTGTGACTTAAAGACTGGAAAAGTGCGGCTTGGTTGGAGGGCAAGCACGCCAACATGGAGCTGAAAAGGGAGAGCGGGCTGGAATATTTCTTCCCTTGAGATTGAGACCCAGAAAAAAGTAACGAACATGAGTATACCTGAGTCTGCCATGCTTGAACCATGAGGATGACTCCGACGGATGAAGCAGCATTTTTGTGCCGAAATCTGCGAGCCCCGAACCGCAGGACCTGATCCTGGAGGTGGTGAGACCTGTGGGTGAGCGGGTTATGCTCCTCGGTCTACACTCTGCTCCTCTCCCGGTCGGAGGCTGCTGGGTCTGGTTTATGTCAGCCCTGCACCAGCTGGGAAGGGCCTTGAGGCCAGCAGCATGTGAACAGTCACCTTCTAGGAAGTGATATCAACCTACCTGGAGGCCCCTTTGCTGCAGGCCCACTTATCTGAGAAAGGAAGGGATGTGGCCTGGAAGAAATCTCAAAGTCTTTCATCGCCCCCAGTGTTGGGAGAACACCACCAACAGACACCTCACACAAACAGCAACACTGGGGAGTAAATACAAGTGGGTTTTTCCAGGTCACATCTTCCCCCAAAATAAACCTATTTTAAAAATATGTGAACCAAACAGCAACCGGAAGCTGATAAAGCTCATGTGAGCACCTGTCTTTTTTTCCCTACACAAGAAATGAAAATAAACTCACTGTAATGAAAATCGAGTGCAAAAAAAATGATTGCCTAATTAATTGGATGCTGAACTGATTAGCTGTGCTTGGTAAATGTCTCTGATGTCTTTTCTGTTGATTGACGGTACAGAAAAGAAAGACAGAGGCGACATCCTGGCTCACCCAACCAGCCTCGGAAGGGTCAGAAGTGGAGTTTCAAGGGTGATTGGTCAAGGGCTTTGTGCTAATGGGACAGGTCTCTCAGCGCAGCTCCCTGGCCTTTCAGGGACATGGTGGCCTCCACTCCCAGCCCTGGCCCTGCCTTCTCTGACCCTTGGTGGAGGAGGTGGTTAGGTGGGACCCCAGCGTGGGCTTGGGGTGATTTCTGAACCACTGCTAAATTGCTGGGATCACAGAAGATACGTGCCTGCCTGTCCCAGTCAGCCCTCTTCACCATTGTCATCTCACCCATCTTTGATTGACATTGTGTCCCCAGTCAAACTGTAAACTCTCTGAGGGCAGGGACCAATCGGGTCTGGTCCCCCCACTGCCATCATTTATATGTAGTCCTTATTCAGTGGCTGATACAATGCAAGCAGGCAGTAAACTTTGCTGAATAAACTAAAAGTTTAGAGAGAAGAAGATACTTCTTGATGAGTGCAGTGTTCTTTTTCTATAGCTGCAAAATTACTGCAAAATTACTGCAAAATTGAGCATAAAGCAGCACAATTTATTCTCGCTTGGTTCTGGAGGTCAGAAGTCTGAAGTGGGCCTCACTGGACTAAAATCAAGGTGTCTGTGTGGGGCTGTGCTCCTTCCTGGAGGCTCCAGGAGAGAAGCTGCCCCCTGCCTTTTTTTAGTTGCTGGAGGCTGTCTGTGTACCTAGGCGGGTAGCCACCTTCCATCTTCAAAGCTAGAATGCAGCTGCAGGCCAAGTCTTCCTCGTACTGCCCTGTCTGACTCTTTCTTCTGGTTTCCTCCTCCACGTTAAAGGGCCCTGGTGATGAGGCTGGCCCCACCCAGATGGTCCAGAATAACCTCCCCATCACAAGGTCAGCTGACTGGCAACCTCAATTCTGTCTGCGGTCTTAATTCTCCTTTGCCATGGAAGGGGACATACTCACAGGTTCCAAGAATTAGGACACAGGCATCATTGGGGGACCATTATTCTGCCAATCAGGCAAAATCGGTTTCTTCAGAAGAAAAAAAAAGATGACAACATTGAGATGTTTTCTTGTTCATTTCTGTGTTGTCTACGAGGCCAACCAGAGGGCGTGTGTAGCAGGTGTTCGGCTAACTCGTGTTTGTGGAATAGACTCCTAGCCTACACTCATTTCTCAAAAAAATGGCCACCTGTTCTGTGCTCCTACTAGCACAGTCTTTGGAACAGAAAAGAAGCACAAAATAGAACTGCGCCTCTATAATTACACTTTAGACTCCTTGGTGATAGTAACCAACACACAGCGTCACTAGCTAACGTTCAAAGAGCATCGCAAATCTGGAGGACGTTTTGCAAACCTCAACTCATGGGTGTTTATCCTCACCCAGTGCGTGGTAATTACCATTTAGCAGAAGGGGAAATGAAAGTCAGAGGACACTGAGTAACTCGGTCAAGATCTAATAGCCGGTAAAAATGTCAAGGCCATGTCTTATTGATCTACGTTGATAACCCACCCACCCCGCCTCGCTCTGAGTGAGAAGCAGATAAGACAGCACCAATCCTCTGTTGCGTGATAAGAACTAAAAAGGCTAATGGGAAGACCAGTCATTTGGGGACATCAGAAAGCGGCCCATGGCAGGGCAGGGTGTGGAGAAACGACGGTTTTGATTGCCTGAAGGACACACGGAGCAAAGGGAGGCCTGTGCCCTGGCAGAGAACGCAGGGATTTGGATCCCAGCCTGCCCATCTAAGTCACTCCCCACACTCCCTCCAGAGACCACCAGCTCCAGTTCACTCCATGACTGCTGAGATTGTGCTCCTTCAAGACCCAGCTTGCTCACTTGCAAATCCAACAGGCCTGAACTCCCGGGGGCTCCTAGCACCTGCACTGTAACTGGCATGCAATTGGTGGGACTCATCTGAGCTTCATTTTCCTGGCTGATTGCATGCAGGGCCGATTGTCTCAAAGAGAAGGAGAGTGGGTGAGAAGAAAGGAGGGAGAAGGGAGGAAGGAGGAGGGAGGCGGGAGAGGGAGGAGGAAGAATGGAGGTGGAAGAGGGAAAAGAGAGGAAGGAGATGGGGAGGGCAGAAGAAGAAAGGAGATGGGAGAGGGAAGAAGGAGGAAGGAGGGGGGAGGGAAGGGGGAAGAGAGAGGTGGGAAAGGGAGGAGGGAGGAAGGAGGTGGGGGGAGGGGAAGGGAGGAAAGAGGCAGGAGAGGGAGGGAGAGGGAGCAGAACAGGTTCACTACGGCCTCTGGGTGATTCTGGTGTTTCTTGAAACTGATTAGAACAGCCTCTTGACATCTGACAGAAAACAATTGAGACTCTTTCTTCACCTCCGCTCCTTCTCTGTGGCCCAGACTTCCTTTCTTAGAGTTTCTAAAAGAATCTGGTCAGGAATTTCAGGGAAAAACCCCGAGATATGTAAGCCAGCCCGCCCTGCCCTCACCTAACCCTAGTTGGTAGCGGAAGTATCTGAGAAGGGGATTTTCAATCACCCCAGCTTTCTCTCTCTCCCAGTTACAGAGCTGCACGTTCTTTGGCTTGCAGAAGGAATCAGACACATTCTATGGTGTTGGCAAGTATGGATGGAGCCTTGGGCTCGGCCTGGACATTAGGTGTGCAAATGCTTTGAGTGTGAGGACTAATAAACCAAAGATGTATCCCTACCCTTGAGAAATAATTTAGTTGGAGGGTGGGGGAGGTTGCTCATGACCCATGAAAGGAGTAGAGAACATTACCCATTTGTTCACCGTGTATGACTGTGACATGAGCTATACCCAGCAGAGGGGTGGAAATAACAGAAGAGAATGGGATCCAGATCATTCCAAAGGCATCAAAGGCCAAGGCCAGTGAGTAAACATCCCCCCAATGCACAGATTTGTTCATTTAGGACTGGGAACTACTACCGGCCATCAGGGTGCTGAACTCAGAGAAGACTGAGTCTATGGGATAGATAAGGTCCCCATGGGTTGGAGCAGAAGGAACACAGAATGGTCATCAACCTCATGGCCGGAAGGAATGGGAGGTCCTGAAAGAGAGAGCACCAGGGAGAGCCCACCACACAGAGGAGCAGGGTTTCAGACCCTCCCCTACCCCTAACACCTGGTCACCTCATTGTCTCTCTGCATTTATTTCCTAGCAATAATCCCCCACTGAAATGATCTCCTTGGTTGATTTGTTTCTTGAAACCTCTGCCCCCTCACACGAATGCAAACTAGACAAGGGTGGGCGGCTTTTCTAGCATGTTCTCCATGGTGTCCTCACTTCCAGCACAGCCGCAAATGCATTGTCCAAGTTCATAGTTATTTGCTGAGTGAGCAAAAGCATGATGAGATTGTAATAGATGCCTTATATTAATTATCTCATATAGCTATGTCATATAGATCGTGATGTGCATTACAAATGATAGGACTTTGCAATCCAATAGAAACCACACACACAGACCACACAAAAGTGTAATATAATACATGAGTTTTTATATTACACCTTTTCAAAGAGATACGAGCATGGACGACTGTTAGTTGCTGTGGCTATCTGGCCAGACTTTGCTTAGTGGAGGCGTATGCCTTTTTTTAAAATCAACTCTGTCGTCTTAGTGCAGTCTAATTAATTCTTTTTGCCACCCTTTCAGGACAGGATCTGCACTATGTTAAACATGAGATGAAATCCGTCAACTTCCTAGGAGAAGAAAACTTGGCCACTCTTTGCTCCAACATAAACTGTGCTGTGTGTTAGGGCCCTTGCCATCCTTGTAGAGTGTACACTAGATGCACCATTGTGGCTGATAAGTTCTGTGCAGCTGCGTGAGGACAGGGTGGCTGTTCATGTCTCCCATTTCCTTTTTAAATTATGGGGAGAATGCACCGAAGCAAAATGCCTTTTATTGTCTTGTGCTCCAAATACACCACAGGGAGTATTTACCAAGGGGCTTCTAACACAAATATTCTCGGAGATCTTCACGCAGTTGAGGTCCTGGCCTATTTGAATTTGAGTAGTTGGAGCAAATGGATCCATAAACTTCATGCTTTGGTAATTACCTGCGCTGGTCCAGGCTTTCTGGATTTCATCTCTTTCCCCTGGCATGATGTGATACTCTCAACAATTGAATTGCTTCTTGGCGATGTGCTGCCTGTTAGCTGTGAAAAGTCAGTACAATTCCAAATGTGCGGGTCAGTGGCTTCACTGAGCTCTGTGACCTCACACAGGAGGCCCAGATAGGCTTGGGGAAGCAGCCAAAGTGACAAATAGAAGGCATTCCAATGTGGGTCTGCTTATCTGTGAATGTAATGTATTTTAGTTGTTCAAGGAAATGCTCGTTCTCTCTCTCTCTCTCTCTCTCTCTCTCTCTCTCTCTCACACACACACACACACACACACACACACATACACACACACACACACCCTATCAAGTGCATGCACATACACACACACACGCGCGCACGTATCCACTCAGACTGAACTGGGGCCTGACCAACTGACATCGCTAGCATCAGCCCCAAGTTTTTCACTTGTTTAGCATGTCAGGCAATAGCTAATAAGTGGATCTTAAGAAGGGAACTTGTTGTCTTTTCCCACTCGGTGGAGTCTGTTTCTGCCATAACTTCTCTCCCCATCCTGCTAGGAAAGGCAGCACTGCCCACCCACAAAGGAGTAGCCTCGTCATCTCCCCTGTATGGCTGTGCTGGAGACCCCACTTTCATCAGGCCTCTGCAGGCTCCCGCCTTCTCCTGCAGCCCCCACCCGACACCTCTGGGAAAGGAACCTGGTTATGTACTCCTGGTGGCCTTGAAGTTAGAACATACTATGCCCTGATTATCCTTCTAATACTGGAGACAGAGGAGATTCACAGCCCCCTTCAAACACCCAAGAGTGGAGAAAGGGACCCACTTTGTTCATTCACTCAGGGACAGCTGGACTTCCAGGCAACTTTGTAACTGAGTTCAGACTTTAAGCTGCCCTCTTCTCTCCAACACAGCAGAGGTCAGCTAAACATATGTTTTAGGTACTTATCAATAATCAGAAAGAAAATACATCTCTCTGTGGATCTGAAAAAGAAGTATGTGGCAGGAAAGGGATCAGAGCATGCTGGACTCTGGGGGAAAGTCAATCAGAAGGGGCAGGAGTTCGACTCTTGAAGCTGATGGGGACCCAGGCACCCCCATGTGACAGAAGACCCCAGCTAGGCTCATGGATGAAATTGGGAGTGAGTGAAAGGAACCTGGTACAAGCAGAGCAGCCATGTGGTCAGGACTTGGGCTGAGCTGCCAGTCATCCCATGACCCATCTGCACTATTGCCAACATTGCCACCGCTGGGAGTAGGGAGCCCCCAATACAGCACAGGTCTGGACCAGGATTCTAAGGGTCAGAGGAAAGGCACCGGCAGGAACATCAAATGAGGTCTTGGGGAGGGCAAATGAGAGAGAGAGAGAGAGATTCACACTCAATGGAAGGAAGCAGAAAGTTTGAAACAGCATGACAAAGATTTACACTAAAGTGATAATAATCAGTTAAGACAGTCCCCCTGAGGAAATGCAGACAATAGAAAAATCTCAAAAAAATGGCCCTAGAATGAATACCTTTAAGGACCTCAAAGATTTTTTTTTTAAATCAAAAAAACAAGAAAAGATTGTGGACTAGACATGAATTAAAAACAGATTACTTTTAAAGCCCAATTAAGGATGTAGAAGTGAAAATATAGAACTGCAATTGTTTAAAATTCACAAATGGATGCGAACCTGATCAGAGAAAGAATTTGTGAACTGGAAGATAGTCTTGTGAAGCTTATTCTGAATGTGGCACATAGAGATAAAATCTTAAGACATGTGAGCGATAAGTTAAGAGATGTAGAAAGGAAATTGAGATTCCATTATATAGGAAGGTGAGAACAGGGGGAGTGACAGATAAACAGCATTTGAAGAAAGCATAGCATGGCTAGAAATTTTCTGGATTTGATGAAAAACCAGGAGTTTTCAGCTCATGAAGTACTTTGAGTGCTGAGCAGGAAAAATGTAAGTAAAGCATAAAGAAACACTGCTGCAGAGCAGAAAGGAGAAAGAAAAACTGTAGATCTACCCAAAAGAGATATTATTACAAAAGAATGACAATGAGATTGACAACAAATGTCTCTTCAGTGACAATAGATGCTAGATGACAAAGAATACATAGCCTCAGAGTGTTAAGAAAACTAACTGTAAATATGATATTTAACATACCCTATGAAACTATTGTCCAAGAACGTGGGCACAAGAGGACAAGAGTTTTTCAAAATATCAAATGGAAAACACGTTTTACCACCCTCAAATCTCATTGCAGATAAAGCTACTAAAGAGTCTATTTCAGCAAAAAGAGATGTGAACCAAGGGGGGAGAAGTGGCCCGCTAGAGATAATACTGAGCAAATACGACCATAAAAGTATTTTGGTGCATCTAACTAACCACTGATTAGAAATTCTTAAGAATGTTGAATTAAAATGCCAGACAACAATGCAGAGTGGAGATAACCAGAGAAGAAGGGAAACATCAAATAACTTAGACGTTGTTAGCAAAATAAACAGTTATGATGATGATAGCAATTTAAGTGAACTAGCTAAAATATATGGAAAGATATACTATAATAGTTTCTAATCTGGAGAGAAAAATGATGTAAAAAAAGCTATATCAAACCCAGAAAAGTCAAGACACACAGAACATAGCTAGTATAAATGCAAAACAAAAATAAGTGGAGTGAAATATATAAATACCCACAATAAATGGGACTTAATTGAAATTGCTTGTAACAGAGACTATCTAATTAAATAATTAAAAATCCTTCTATAAGCCATTTAAAACAGATATGCTAAAGGCCAAATAACAGAGAAACATTTATAATAATAAGTAGAAAATTATGTACTAAAACTATACATATAACATAATTTTTGGATTAAAGAGCAAATCAGAATACCAACAACAAAATATTTAGAGCTGATTGAAAGAAATGCCACTTTGTATTATAACTCATGAGACATAGCCAAAGCAGTTCTTTAAGAAAATGTGTAGCTTTTAATGCATTTTATAATGCTATAACATAAGTGAGCTTATTATTCCATTCAAGAGGAGAGTGAGCCCACAGGAAGGAAAAGAAAATAAATAATAGATAAGAGCAAAAGTTAACAAAGAAAAGCAAGAAAAGATTGTGAACTAGACTAGAAAAAACTAACAAAATGTGGATGATTGATAAAACCAAAGTTGTTTCTTTGGAAACTAATGAAAAAGAATAGTCAACTGAGTGAACAGGTCATGGTGAATAATGAGGCATAAAGCAGCACTGGGAACTTTTAAAAAAATCACAACTGCATATATCACAGGAATGGTAAAAAGCATAAGAGTATCATGAACAACTTTTTTCCAATACACTTGAAAACTGAGAAGAAATAGTTTTTAGGAGAAATTTATCAAATTTATTCAACCACTGGGTTCTGATTATTTTTCCAGGAGAGTTTCACAAAAGCTTCAAGAAACAGAAAATTATTTTCTTATACAAATTGTACCAGAGCAAATAAAACACCTGATTCATTTTCTGAGGCCAGTATAATTTGATATCAAAACTGGTCAAGGACATTATGAGAAAAGAAAATTATAGGCCAACCTCACAAAGAACATAAGTGCAAAAATTCTAAATAAAATATCTGAAAATCCAAACTCACAATGTATTAACAAAAAGTACACTGTAGTCAAGTGGGTTTATTTATTCTGGGAAGTGAGAGGCAGTTGAGGTAAACAACTAGGACTGTCACTCACATGGAGACATGTGACCAGGGCCAAGAAGGGTCATCCACCTCATCTTGCAGAATTCAGCTTCCAGTGCATGCCTGGAAACAAGCAAAACAAGGCAGGACAGAACAACAACAACAAACTAGAAACCTTCAAGCAAGGAAGAGGGAAAACCTCATCCTTTGCTTAATAAAGTATAGCAAAAAGGAAAAGGAGGAAGAGGGGGAGGGGCAGGTGGAGGGGAGGAGAGTAGGAGAAAAAGCAAACATTGAACTTCATGAAAAAACTTTCAGGTCATGAAATTGAAACCATTCCAACTTCCCCACAGAATTCATTATTTTTTAATAAACATAGAAATTATCCATCTGGGTCTCAACAGTCTTAAAGATTTGTCTTACCTGAGTTTCTTTCTCAGGAAACCAACCCTCAGGCCTATAGTATCGAGGAACTGAAACTCACCAGATCACCACATCCAAAGAGATGCCAGACCCTCTCACCCACCAATTGCCGTTTACCAGTTTCACTTCCTTACCACCCCCCATTCCTTTTTACTAACTCCTTTTCCTACTCCTCCCTGGTTCCTGTTTTCTACATCCCTGCCCTCACTATATAAGCCCCTGACTTTGGTGAAAGGGGGACACATATGAGACAATCTCCCCATCCTCCTTGGCTGATATCATCCCAATAAAAACTTTCTTCTCTAATAATACTCATTGTCTCAGTGGTTGGCTTTCTATGTAGTAAACTGCAGGATTCTGACTGAGCCCCGGGTATTTCAATAACAAAATGATCATGATATCAGCAACTTTCTAGAATGTTGCTATCACTGCACCTTCTTGATACTTTTCAAAAGCTTCTGGCCAATGCAATGTAGGAGACAGAACTGACAGAATATGAGGATTGGGAAGAAAAAAAAAACTGCCATTGTTTGCAGATGAATAGACTGTCTACAGAGACATTCCAATAGAGTCTACTGACTACCCATTACAAGTAATAAGTGAATTTAGTGTGTTTGCTGCATTCAATACCAATAAACAAAAGTCAAAAGTAGTATGTTAGAAAAGGCCTATCCAAAAGTGTAATCAGAAAAAAAAATAAGCCAGGCTCGGTGGCTCAGCCTGTAATCCTGCACCATTGGTAGGCTGAGGTGAGTGAATTTCCTGAGCCCATGGGTTCGAGACCCACCTGGGCAGCGAGACCTCATCTCTACAATAAATCAAAAAATCAGCTGGGTGTGGTAGCGCATGCCTGTAATTCCGGCTACTCAGAAGGATCACCGGAGCCCAGCAGGCGAGGCTGCGGTGGCCGGGAGTGGCCACTGCACTCCAGTCTGGGCGACAGAGTGAGACTCCAACTCAAAAAAAAAAAAAAGAAAAAAAAAAAGATTTACCAAAACCACAAAAACTACAAGTTATCCAGGAATAAATCTAAGGAAAGATGAGCTAAAAGAGAGTAATAAAATATTATTGAAGAACATAAAAGAAGATCTGAATAAATGGGGCAATATACTATCTTCATAGGTGGAAGGAGAAATTCCATAAAGAAGTCAATACTTCCCTGAATTTATCTTTTATTTTAAGAATTCCCAATAAAATTCAAATCAAAAGTGTTGTCATACTTGATATATCAATTCTTCCTAAAATTCATATGGAAGAGTAAAAGAACCATGATAATGCTGGGTCAAGACAGAATATGGCTCTACCATTCTATCTGTATATAGAAAAGTCTGTCTATCAAGACACAACCACAGTCATCGAAGGCTGTCATATTTGGATAGTCAACTATCAATATGTGTGCCACATAGAATTAAAAACCCAGAAACACATATTTGGACATATGCAACTTTGGCACAAGATATGAATGACATGGTAGAGACTGCTGGATGTCCTCTCTTAAGTCTTGGCTCATGCCTACTTGGGATTCTCAACTTCTTTGCAAAAATGTCTGACCAAAGGATAAAGCAGAAATGCCAGAAGGTGGCTTAGAACATAGCTGGGACTCATACTTTACCTCCTTCTCCATTTTCTTTCACCATGCTGCCTGGAACCTCAGTGGTGGAGGGAGTTTCACCTTGGACCATGAGAACGGGGTCATGCCCTAAGGGCCAAGGAGGCTGAGTTCCTGGCAGAGCCACAAGACCAGCCCAGGAAAGGCTGCTCCAGGCTCATGTTCAAGAGAGAAACGCACTTCTCTCTCGTTTCAGCCACTTATCTTGGGATTTTGTGTTTCTCACAGTAGATTCTATCCTAACTAATGTATAGGGTGTCATGAGTCCATGGGACCACCCAATAAATAGTGCAGGGACAACTGTCCAGTTATATGAAAAGAAAATACAATTAGATGCTCACATGTGTGTGTAGAAATAAACCCTTGGTGGATTTTTGAAACCTACTATGGAATATAAAACTTGAAGACGAGGGTAAGAATTTAGAGTACCTTCAGCATGTCAGCGTTGGAAAGGATAGCTTAAGACCAAAGCAGAAATGACACAAGAAAAGGTCAGTACCTTGGACTGTATTGAATTACAACTTCCGTACAACAGGCAACCACAGTCAAAAGACCTCATAAATAAAAGGAAGAGCTACTGGAGGAAAAGACCGGTGATTTTAAGATGTAGTAATACTTTTCCCAACACAAGACAAAATTCTACAAATCATAAGAAAAAGACAGCCCAACATTAAATGGACAAAGACTATCCAGAGGCAAGCCACAGCGTGGGGTCCCAGGTGGCCAATAAACACATTCACATATGCACAACTCTCTGGGCAACTGGGAATGTAAGTTAGAACAAGAATAAAACACCCATCAGATTGGACACAGGTAAAATAGAAAAGCCTGCTGTGACCAGGAACAGGAAGAATGTGTCTTGGCTGGGGCGGACAGGCTTGTCTTGTCCAAGAAGGTGAAAGATAGGAAGGAGTTGGCCAGGTGCGAGATCCTGGGTCAGGGAAGATGCTGATTCCGTGGGAAGCTCCGTGGGAGAGTGTCCTGTTGAGCAAAGGACACATCAGAAATTGGGACCTCAAGTCTTGGCCACCTCAGGGGCTGGTGCGTCAGTCTGTCACTCTGCAGCACTGAGCCCTATCTGGGTCTTATAGACCTCTGCACCATGGGTGGACTGATCTTGATCTCCTGTCTACAGAATCCAGGCCAGCTCCCCAGAGACATCCACACTGCACAGCTTGGTCCCGATGACTCTTGTCCTTATTCTCTGCTCTTTCCCTATACATGTAGTACACTCCAGGCTATGTGCTCTTCTGCAAAGACAATGGCCAACACTCTTCTCAGCTCTACTCTTGGTTCTTGCCATTCTGTCCACCAGCAATTCCCTTCCCACTCGATTTCTTTCTGTCTAAATTCTACCCTTCATCTCTGAGCCAGCTCATGCCCTAACTGCATCTCTTAGGAAGACTGTTCTCACCTCCAAGTGGGCCCTTTGGCCTCTGCCCATGTTCCTGGAGCATCTGCTTGGTGCTTTCTTGTTCCATGGCGTGTGTGTGCAGCACAGAGGCAGCCTCACCTCATCAAAGAGTGAGCAGTGAAGTCAGAGTCTTGACTGTGGGTGGATCACTCGACCTCTCAGAGCTCCATATCCCTCACCTGTAACAGAAAGAAAGAGTTCCTGCAGAGTGGAGCCAGACATTCAAAACTATGTGCCACATGCCTATGATAGTCCAGGGCACATAATCATTCCTCAATAAACGGTTGACTTCTGTCCCTTTGGTGGATTGATGGTGGTTTACCCACAGCTGTGAACTCGAATAAGGTCTGTTTTAATCTCCTTACATACCCACCAGTGTGTACAATGTCTTGAGTAATTTAAAGCAAGTCAGAAAACATGACAGAGGTAGGCATGCTACCGATACGAGAGGGGTTTGGTCGAGGTCTTGTTGCCCAGAAAGCCAACTGCAGAGATGAGACAAGTGTTGCCAGGGAAGAAGGCTTTTTATTTGGGTGACATCAGCCAAGGAAAATGAAAGCTTGCCTCAAATTTGTCTCCCCATCTCTCTGGTCAGGGGTTTATATAGTGGGGCAGGCATGTAGAAAACAGGAATTAGGGAAGGATAAGGAATGGGAGTTGGCAAACAGGAATTAGGGAGGGGTCTGGAATTTCATTGTCTGGATGCGGTGATGTGGTGAGTTTCAGTTCCTTGACATTATAGACCTGAGGGCCGGTTTCTTGAGAAAATAACTCAGATAAGACAAATGTATGTTTCAAGCTTTAAGAACGAGAGGGTCAGTTTCTGTGTTTATTCAAACAAATTGTAACTACTAGTTTTGGGGGGCAGTTGGACCAGTTTCATGTAAACACTTACTGAATGAATGAGTAAACTACACCAGTGATTCCCAGATTTTTTGGCATCAGGGACTGGGTTTGCGGAAGACAATTTTTCCACAGACCAGAGGATGGGGGGAGCGAGGGTGTGAAGGTGGTGGGGTGATGAAACGTACAGTCAAACCTCACTGTTGATGTTGATCTGTATTTGCAGCCGCTCCCCAGCACCAGCACCACTGCCTCAGTTCCACCTCAGATCGTCAGACATTAGTTTCTCATAAGAAGCACACAACCTAGATCCCTCACATGTGCAGTTCACAATAGGGTTCACGCTCCTATGAGAATCTAATGCCACCACTGACCTGATGGAAGGCAGAGCTCAGGTGGTAATGCGAGTGATAGGGGAGTGACTGTAAATACAGAGGAAGAAGCTTCACTCGATTGCCTGCCACTCACTTCCTGCTGTGTGGCTCAGTTTGAAGGGTGCAGGAAGCGACCAGAGGGGCGGCTCCCAGAATGGCGCCGAGCATGGTGAGGACACACCAGACAACAAAGGCCCTAGGTCCTGGCTTCTGTGTGTGCAGTTCCCCGCGTGCCTGAAGTTCAAACCTGCAAGCCTCCAATCCGTAGCCAGCTTTGTTATGCATCCAATAGGACTATAACACGGCGTTGGCCCCACCCTGCTCCCATGCAGCTCCTCCAGTAGGAACATAGCACGGCCCCTTCCTGCCCCTGTCAGGCTGATAAATACAGCCCTCTCCCGGCAACTCTCTCTCCGTCTCTCTTTCTCTCTCTGTCGCTCTCTCCCTCTCTGCAGCTCTCTCCCCGCCTCTCTCCCACTTCCTCTCTCTCTCTTCCTCTCTCTTTCTCTCTCTCTTTTTCTTTTTTCCCGTTACAGATCCCCTCTGTAACAGCCGTTTTAATAAATCTCTTGGTCCTGGCCAGGTGTGGAGTCATTACTGGCGCTGAACTTCTTTCACAGTCCCCAACAGGCCATGGACTGGTACTGGTCCATGACCTGGGGGCTGATGACCCCTGAACTATAGCAAGCCCACACTGACCATGTTGAGAGGAAAGGTAGCGGAGTCCCCATCACAAGGGTGGGCTAGGAGGACCAGCCAGTACCAGAAATAATCTGACCCACCACTGACTCCCATGAGCCGCATCCTGACTGTGCCACCTCTACAGAGTGCACCATGGGTTTTCCTGTGGGGTTTCCACCCCACAGTCATGCCAGAGGGGAGCTTGAAGTCACTCAGAGAGTAGTGGCGGGATTTGACAAGAGCTCTTAGCAGTATCGGGTGTTCTCACTGTTTTGACTTGCTCTGTGTTCACAGTCCTCACATGTGTTTTGATATTCTGGGCCACAACGCCCTAGGTGACCTGATACTCATACAAAAGTCCAGCTTGGGGGATCAGAGCTAAAATCTTAGTAATCGCCAAGTTTTCCACCTGCCATGAGGCCACATGATGCTTGCTGGACTCTCTTCTTTCTCAGGTCTTGCCCAGCTCTTCTCTTCTGGCCATGTGGAGTGAAACTGCTCACTCCACCAGAGGCCTGGGTTTCAGGGCCCTGGAGAAGTGGGTTCCTAGTTAGCAGAAACACCCAGAAATGTCTTTTTGCTTCAGCCCTGCTCGGAATTGTAAAATGTTCCTGTCTCTCTCTGGCTTAGTGGGTTATGTGGGCTGTCAGAGCCGCTGTGATGATGGGCCCATGGTTTAGCTGTCCACAGGGCTGGGCAAGTCTGCCCAGCTAACCTTCCTTGAGGGCTTCTAGGGGATAGCCACATCCGACAGTCACCCTCACCCACAAACCAGAGATGAGAGCTTCTTGAGGCTTCTAGAAAAGCTGTGGAAGCATTATCCTCACCAACCTAGACCTCAAAACAATGGTGTGGCCATTTGCTATGGTACAAAGTTGTCAGGTGTGTCCCTGGGTCATTGCCATCGCCCTAAAGCAGTTTCCTGACCCATTCTCGATGCATTCGGAGTCTCCGCCCGTGGCCGTGGCTGAGTCAGTGTCTTCCACTAACCGAGGCCCCTTCCCTTCCTCATCTGAATACTCTTCTTTGTTAACGAGGGTTATTTGTTTAAAGGCAAAGAATCTCATCTGATCATCACGTGCAGCAATATCTTAGGCCTTTACTACGGCTCTTTGGGGATACAATTTGTGTGTCATTGCACCTTTTATTGCTTTTTATTGGCGGTGGGACTGTGGGGAAGAAAATGAGGGCCATTTATCATGCACAGAGGAAGTCTACCACAGACATAGTGAAGAGCTGTCACCCGGAGGGAGGTAGCAAGGGGGATGCTGTTGGGGAAACAAGTCACTGCAAGCCTGTAATCCCGCAATCCCACGCCTTTGGGAGGCTGAGGTGAGGGGATTCCCTGAGCCCGTGGGTTTGAGACCCGCCTGGGCAACTTGGCGAGACCTCATCTCTACAATAAATCAAAAAATCAGCCGGGCATGGTCGCACATGCCTGTAGTTCCAGCTACTTGGAAGGCTGAGGCGGAAGGATCGCCGGAGCCCAGCAGTTCGAGGCTGCAGTGGTCGGGAGCGGCCACTGCACTCCAGTCTGGGCGACAGAGTGAGACTCCAACTCAAAAAAAGAAAGCAAAAGAAAACAGTGTGGGGTGATGGTGTGGAAGACAGCCTCTGTGTGCTCCCCATGCCAGGACACAGAGTGGTCAGTCGCCCACGTCTGTCCTGCTAGCAGATGTTCACGGAGGAATCAGAAATGTCTACAAAGGCGATACCTCAATTCTCCCCAAGAGTTTTTAAAGAGGACACTTCCAGTCACCTGCAGCTAACCACACACCTGCGTGTCAGGTGCTCCCAGGAGACTGGGAGTCTGAGCTGATGCTGGACCCAGGGCTCAGCTGTCCACGGGGCTGGCCAGCACCAGGCAGAGGCCACAGCGCTGGTGTAGAGCTCTCTGATCGACTCGCTTTCCCACTGCAAGGTGGTGAGGAGTTTCGAGTCTGCTCTTGAGCTGGGTTACCCAGAAGGAACCCAAGGCATGGAGGATTGGTGTAAGCGGGTTTTTAGGATAATCTTTATCACCCATGTCAGTGGGGGTGGGCTAGGGGCCAAGGCTGCCATGGTAAGATGAAGGAGGGAATTTAAACACGTTTTTAGTGATGATAAAATATACATAACTCACAACTGACTGTCTTAGCCATGTTCATGTGTATGGTTCGATGACATTAGAATATCCTCACTGCCATGCAGTCCTCACCACCGTCCAGTCACAGGATGCTTTCATCTCGCAAAACAGAAACTCTGTCCCCATTAAACCCTGACTGTCATCCTCCCTTCCCCAACCCCTGGCAACCACCATTCTACTTTCTGTCTCTACAAACCTGACTATTTTAGGTAAAAGGAGGAAAAATTCTTAATAGCTTTTATTTTAGAACAGTTTTAGATTTACAGAAATATTTCAGAAATAGAGTTTCCATAGCCCCCACATCCAGTTTCTCCCGTTATTAGCATTTTACATTCGTGTGCTACATTTATAACAATTAGTGAACCATACTGATGCATCATTGTTCACTAAAGTTTATACTTTATGTGGCCTTCCTTTGCCTTTACCTAACGTTCTCTTACTGGCCTGGGATCCCGCCAGGACACCATGTGACATTTAGTCGTCATGTCTCCTCAGGCTCCTCCTGGCTATGTTAGTTCCTCAGACTTTTTCTGTTGCTGATGACCTTGACAGTTCTGAGGTGGTCTGGCCAGGCATTTGCAGGATGGCCCTCCACTGGGATTTGCCTGACGATCTGCTCATGACTAGACTGGGGTTGGGGGTTTTGGAAGAAGACCCCAGAGGGAAAATGACTTCCCCTCGCATCAGATCCAGGCATGTGCTCTGGATATGACGCATCACGGCTGACGTTGGCCTTGCCTGCCTGGAAGAGGTGTGCTTGTCGGGCTTCCCCGCTGCACAGCGACTATTTCCCCTGCTCCATACTACAGCATCTGTAGAAAAGTCACTGTCCACAGCCTACACTTCAGGAACGAGAACTATAAGGGAAGGTCTTATTTGTTTCCTTCCTTGTTCTCTTTCTCACACTGCTGAACTGCAGGAAACTTTTATATTCCATGCACACCGTGCAAATACCAAACTCTGGACCAAACTTCAATGTGAAGGAAAGGCCAGTCGAGGGGTCCAGAATTTTAGAAAGTAGAAACACTACCAAGAACCAGAACCACAGGGCTGGTACCTGGCTTGGGAACCAGCACTGACCTCGGTCATGGGGCACAGTCTCCTGGAGAGGGGCCATGCCCTCTGGACCATCCTACCTACCCTGCCTAGCTGCATGCCTGCCATGCCCAGATGCCCAGAGATGGGGTGCCCACCACGCCATGGGAAAGAGACTTACACCCCCCCACCCACTGGCCATCTCGCCTAGTTCTGTCTTACTTCTTGCACTTAAGCCTCACCTCCTTGGCCAAGCTGCATGATCTTCAAGGAAGAGGATGGGAAGAGCTCGATCATCCTCCCGACACCTACAGGTAAAATACACCTTTCAGCACGACAGCAGAGTGTTGTCAGCAGGAGCGAAAGTCAGTAAGTATTTGGCCAGTAGTCGATCTTTAAACTTTAAACTAAGTTCAGGGAAGAGGTAGCTTATTCTAAAATGAGTTCTGGTGATTACAGCTTGAATGCAATTGATTCGCATTGACTCTGTGATTTTCTAACCAATTCTCTGCCCCTAAGAGGAAGCCAGTGCCCTTGCAGTGGGAGGCAAGAGGGGCACAGGATTCTTGCCAAGGTGAGATCACTCACCAACAGGAGGGCAAGCCTCTCCGGCAGTGCTGGGCAGGTGTGCTTGTGGGGAATCTCTGAGGGGGTCCTCCAGTGTAGACTGGGGCCAGGGGACAAGAAAGTTAGGTTGTGCTGTTCCCCTGTGGGAAAAGAAAAGGTAAACATAGTAATGCAGAGCCAGCGTATGCCTTTTCCATGTGCAGCAGGGCTGAGGGCTTTTACAGATCAATCCCTCAACCACCCTGCAATGCTAGGAGGGAGGTGTTCTTACTAGACCTAGTGGACAGATTTACCCTACAATCAAGTAGTCAGAGCTGAAATTCAGGGTCTCCAGGTCCTTCCATGTCCTTTTTTTGTGAGTCAAGTTCTCACCCTGTTGCCCAGGCTGGAGTACAGTGTCACAGTCATAGCTAACCACAACCTCAAACTCCTGGGCTCAAGTAATCCTCCCTCCTCAGCTTCTCAAGTAGCTGAGACTACAAGTATATGCCATCCTGCCTGGCTAATTTTTGTGTGTGTGACTTTTTGTAGAGATAAAGTCTTGCTAGGTTGCCTAGGCTGGTCTTGAACTCCTGGGCTCAAACAACCCTCCCACCTCAACCTCCCAAAGTGCTGAGATTACAGGTGTGAGCCACCATGTCCAGCTATATGTCCTTCTTGCCAATGCTTCCCAAGCCCCTGTTTAAGACCTGTCTTTCCTCTGCAGCCTTAAGCTTTCCCCATCCTCAACAATCCCACCAGATCTGAAAGGCCACTGCTCTTAGTAGGAGGGTCAGGGGAGGGTGGAATCAGGCCATTAACTCTGTGAAGAGACCCCAAAGCCCAGAGCATGGTGGAAGGCATCACCTGGTGCTGGCGACACAGTGACAAGCTCTGGGGCTGGGCCTTGGTAACTTTCAGCTTTGCCCTGCAGTGATGATTGCTTCATGGTGGAAGCATTCTGGTCACCATGGGAAGACTCTGGTGGCCCTCGTGGCCCCAGCTTCAGGTTCAGCCAGACCCATGGAGTGACAAAGCCATGTGATAACATTAGAGGTTTGAGATGAGACACTGGAAGATTCAGGGGCAGTGAGACTCCTGGCAGCAGTACCTTTATAACAGGCTCCCAGTACTCGACTTTCAAGAGCACCTGAAAAGGAGAGAAAGGGCTGTATTGGGGAGAACAGGTGTCCAAGACATCTGCTGGGATGCAGGGCTGAAACTCTGTCCACGCAGAACAGACCCGGGGCACGGAGGCCAGTGCCACCCCCGGTGCCTGCCAGCTGTGGCTGATCTGACTCTGTTCCCTAACATCCCGGGGGCCTTCTCTTGAGCAACTGTGTTTGCATGCCATGCTGGTCAGTTAGCAAGCTGCTAGGACTGGGTCTCAAGAGAAGGCACTTGCCTTTAAAATAATCTCTTTCCTTCAAAGACGCATTGCCTGGAAAAACTCACAAAAGAAGCCTCACTCTTCCCCAGAAAGCCTCAAGAAAAGGTGTTTCTTGGGGGAAACTGAGGTCATAAACAGTCAGCATTGTTTGAAAGAAATTTGTCCCCGCTTGTCCACGGGGCCCATCCTTGGCCCCTTCCATGTGACACACATGATCGAGTCCCCATTGCCACTGTCAGAGGAACAAGGAGGCTGCCCGCAGTGTCCAGCCTCCTTTGGTGCCTGCCTTCAAGTGGATGTGGGCATAGAGGTCTCTGTGTCCAGCGGCTTCATCGACAGGTGCTCAAGGCCCAGATGTGAAAGTCCCACCAAGGCCACATGGCACTTGGGGCTGCTCAGATGTGCCGAGGATAGGGATGCTGCACAGACATGGCTGCACCATCCCTGACCCTTACGCTCCAGACTCTTCTGCAGAGCCCGCTGCCCCTAGGTCTTGCTCCAGTCCCTGCTGCCCGTGTGAAGGTCAGTGTGCCAGTCGGTGTCAGCCAAAGAGGGCCGCCGGCATTTGTCATTGGCTGAAGATAGCCAAGCAAGTCGAGGAGTCCTCACACCGGAGCTGCTCTGTGCAATGTGGCAGCCGTTAGCCCTGTGGTTGGTTAAATGCTTTAATTAAAATAAACAAGATTAGAAAGTAAGTTCCCCAGACACACTGGCCACACTGCGAGTGCTTATAGTCATGTAGCTGATGGCTGCCATGCTAGACAGCAGAGACACAGCATGTGCCCATCATCATGGAAGTTTCTAGAGAACAGTGCTGCCCTAGTTGACCCCAGGATGCTGTGGACTTGACTGCAGAATCTTGTGAGGTTTTCTGGGGGCAGATCTCCAAGGGAAGGCCTGCACTTTCTCCGGCTCCTCAGAGGCATTCTCAAGCCAAAGAAGACCAAGAAACCACCAGAGCAAGCCATGTACCATGGGACAGGGAGACAGACTGGGAAGGGGTTTTCCTTCTCACCTGGGTTCCAACCCCAAGTTGCTGGCCCATTTTCTGGGCCTCTGTGTAGTCTTCTCTTACCATGGACAATCAATCCAAGTCTGTGGTCCTCAATGAATGAGGCTTTTTCTTGCAAATTTTTGAATAGGCTTGATGGAGCATCCAGGCTTCTGTGACCCCTTCTGGGAGAAAGATCATCCACGAATCGGAGCACCATGGTCCTTCTGCAATGTGGGGACTGTCTATTCTCCCCTGCGCTGGAAGAGAGCTCTGGAAGCCAAATAATCAACTGCTTATTAACCTCCTGGAGATCCACCAATGTGAGATTCTATCCAAAGCTGATTTTAAGGTTAGGTAGGATGGCAAAAGGAGTTGAAATTTTATGTCCTGGCCAGGCTTGGTGGCTCAGCCTGTAATCCCAGTACTTGGGATTGCCTGAACTCATGGGTTCAAGCCCAGCCCAGCCAACCTGGGGAGACCTCGTCTCTACAGTAAATCAAAAACTAGCTGGGTGTGGTAGCATGCACCTGTAGTTCTGGCTACTTAGGAAGGCTGAGGCAGAAGAATCACTAGTGTTGATGCTGGGGTGGCCATGAGTGTGCCACTGCCCTCCAGCCTGGGCGACAGAGTGAGACTCCAACTCAAAACAAACAAACAAACAAAACAAAACTTTATGTCCTTAACTTGAGGTGGGGAGGGGGAGAGGCAAAATGCACATTTTGACTGGTATGTCAACGCTCACAAATACTTATTCAGAGGGGTTTCTCTTGGGGACTGCGAAACCACCCAAAGAGTGGGAGACGAGCCTTTGCAGTAACCTGTCTGGGGGAATGATCCCTCTCTCTCCATCACTGAGTGTGGACGAGAGGGAAGGGCCCTGATGTACACACACACACACACACACACACACACACTCACACACACTCGCACACACAGCTGAAATGCCACCTCTACAGAGGTGGAGACGCTCTGATTACTATTTCAAGTCCCGGCTGCACACTGCTTGCATCATGCAGTTATTTAATCATCTTTTCAATGGTTGCCAATAACAACCTGACTCTTAAAAAATAATACTAAAAAAAAAATGCCTCATGAGACTTTCTGAAAAGCTTCCCCAGAACAGCCTGAGCTGCTCAATCACCCATAGCATGTGTTAGAATACCCACCTTTGCCAAGTCAGACGTGAGAGGGTGTCATCGTTTGCCTGGTGTGTCCCATCCTCAACCTGGGAAGTAGACACGCCGACCAGCCACTCCCCTTCCTTCTCATCTGCCGCCTTCTTGGGCACCCCTCCTCTCCTAGCACCCCCACTCTGCTTCCTTTCCTCGGGATCAAGTGTCATCTATAATTGGAATTTAGACATCAGGCCTGGATGAAAGGCTGACCTGGGACCAGAATAATGCTCCAGATATCACAGGCAAGGCCGATCCAATTTTGACTGAGATGTTAATGTTATCCCAGGGGCTTATTTAAATTGTAAACGACAAATAATTGATCACATTGACTCACTTGTTCTGCCCCGAGGCCTAGCTGCTGGCTATTTGGGGCCCCAATGTCTCAGCGGTTATTAATTTAGGACTGCTTACACCTCAATATGTGAGCTGAAAACCTGGTGCTGTACAACATTTTGCAGGCTTAACAAATGTTGTGATTGATTTCATGTTTTTCGATCAGTGTCACTTACAGAACCGGGATTTGCAGGACCAGGGAACATTGGGCACATAAGATTAGTTCTGTGGGAAGTTTGTGCTTGGAGGATCGGGGAAGGGGCAAGAATGAGGAGAGGGAGGCCTCAGTCCCCAGGTGGACCACAGACCCTGGCATCAAAGCTCTCCGTGACCCTTTTTTGGGAAGGCTTAGCTGCCTTCACAATTCAAGCTTCCCTCTGGTTTGAAAGGAAGAAAAAGAGAACATTGAGAGACAGAACAAAATTCTGACCCGCACCAAAAATATCTATATCAGATCATTATTCATGACTCAGTTGGTGCGAAAAAAAGGCAGGCTTGTTGTCACAGCCCAGTCATGTGAGCTCAGCAGCCAAAATCGGATGTTTGGCAACTAGTCAAGAGCAATTAGTCGCTGAGCAGCATCGGAGGGAGGCTGAGGAGCTGGGAACAGATGCATGGGGTGACGCTGGACTGGGCGCCCTCCTCCCGCCCAGCCCGGCTCCAGGTAGCATCAAACCCGGGCTTCTGCTGCAGCTGGAACATTGAAGAGTAAAAGAAGCGAGAGGGGCTTCTAGCCCCCCACGGACCCAGCTGGCTCCTGCTCCCAGCTCCTGGGGAGTCTTCCCACGATTGCTTAGAATTGGGCAGGAACATTCCAGCTCCTACCGAGGAACTGGAGACACCGGGTCCCACGGAGACACTGAAGAATTCAGGTGATTGGCGGCTGCGGCTCCTTGATTTGCCCCTGTGTACTCCTCACTCCGTGATCTTATCCATCTTCTCTTTAGAGTGTCTTTACGGTCTGTCCCCCTCACATTTCAAAACAGATTCGTGTAAGAGCTAGCCAAGAAAGCTGAAGACCTCAAAGCATCTCGAGATGGTCCTGCTTTTGAGGGAACAGCATGTGAGTGATGTCACTGACGTTAGCCACATCCCAGATGCCCGCGCGCTCCTGGGTCCCCAGCCAGACCCGGCCTGTGATGGCCCGAGGCACCCACCAGCTATGCTTCTTGCTGTGGGCAAGGAGGATGGAGATGGCACCCTCCCCTTGGGCTGGGGCCTGTGTTCTACTCCTCTGCCTTCCTGTGGGCCAGGAACCTCCACAACCAGCCGCGCCCACACCGGCTTTTAGGCACCTGATCCACACCACTCCAAGCAATGGCTTTTTTTGAATCCTTCCTTTTGTGTGCTGGAAGGAGGGATTTTCTAAATCAAAGCTCCAGTTTTGCTCAGGTCTTATTGGCTCTTGTAAGAAAAAAATTCAGGTGGGGTTTTTGTGCTCAGCTTTTGCTGGTAAAAGTTTCTGTCTAAACTACAGTTTATTTAAGGAAATTAAAGAGGTTCATAGTTTGAAATGAAGTGAAAGAGGCAATATGGTTAAACACAGGGGGCAGATGAGGACGGAAAGGTCACAGAGGGGTCCAGGTGCGAGTGTGTGTTTGCATGACGCCTCAAGGGTCCCTGCACCGCCTTCTCCCATGCCCAGGTCCCCCACGTGACACATCACAGCCTGCCCCTGCCTGTATACAGATGACCGTTCTCCTGCTACAGCACCGAAAGCCCCCAGAGCTCCACATCACCCCCTCTGAGCCACCTGCTGGGCCCTTCTGGACCGTGGGCTCAGCTCTCAAACCGGCCTGTCTGTACCCGGATTCTAACCTGCTGAGTGGGAGTGGGTGGACATGAGGGGCAGCTCTGGGTTCCAGTCCTGCCTGGACACCTGAGCAGGCCACTCACCCTCTCCGAAACTGGTTCCTTCATCCTACTTCCCACCCACCCCACAGAGGTTTTGTGGAGAGTGAGATGAGAATTCTTTATCTAGCCATCTCTGACAACGTCTCTGGAACACTTAGGCACTCAGTAATAGTCATGTGCAGTTGTTATTGCTAATTATTCTCCAAGTCTCCCTGCTGAGGGTTCTGGAAAGAACCATCCAACCCTCCCTTCACGGCTCATGTCCAACTTGTGCTTGAGAATGATAAAGTCTACTCCAAAATGCCTGGAGTGTCTGTCCCCCTCTTTGACTGGGAGTGTCTCCACCTGGCTTCCCCCTCCTGGCATCAACTGCCCTGTGCAAGAGCCTCCCTGTTCCCAGCCTCCCACACCCACAGCCTAGCCCTCCTCCAGAGGAAAAGCTTAATCCTGCCGCTCAGGTAGGCAGACAGTTCCGTTTGTCCCTGCAGGCTCTAGTGTGCACTAACTGGAACAAATCAGCACAGCTCAGCCCCTGCCCACTGTCCCCCAGGTGCCCGAGAGGTCCCAGACCACCCTCTCCTCTAGGACTAGAGGGCAGCTCCATGCTCAGGGCTGGTTTTGCCTCTTCTTCTGTCCAGTCTCCAATAACAAAATGCCATACGCTGGATGGTTTCTCAGCAATAGACACTTCTCACAGTTCTGAAGGCCATGAAGTCCAGGGTCGAGGCATCACAGCAGAATCAGTGACTAGTGAGGCTCCCTTCCTAGTTCATATCCGCAGCTTCTCACTATGTCCTCACACGGGGGAAGGGGCAAGTCCTCTCTCTGGGGCACTAATCTTTTTCTAAGGGCACCAGTTCCATTGATGAGGCTCCACTTCCATGACCTCATCCTCTCCCAAGGCCTCATCTCCTAATATCATCACTTTTGGGTTAAGTCTTCAGCATACAAATTCATGGGGGACACAGACATTCAGATCAGCCTCCAAGCCCCTTTCCCCTAATTTCCAGTCTCCTGGTTTGCTTCTCCTGCAAACCTGCCCAACGTAAGACCCAGATCTTGAACATGTCCTAAGTTCTCCCAACTGGAGATTCTTAGCATCTCTTCTCCACGACCCCAAAGATCGTATAAAGGACACCCCCCAGCTACAAAGCATTGCTCCCAATATTCATCTGGTCCCCTGACCACACCCCTAAGTAGGCTGTTCTCATCCCCTGTACCTTCACAGGATCTGGCCACAGGGTTTGTGTAGCTGGCACAGTAAGTCTGTGCCAAGGGGAACACACTGAATTGGCCTGGACTGGCCAGGGCATGAACCTCTGCCCGGCCCTTGCTTCTCTGCCTTGTCATTGGTGCCTGCCACTGCTTTGCTTTGTCCCCTGAGAATGTGGGCATAGTCTCCAGGCAGATGCAACTCAAACACATTAATCCCACCCCCATGGAGACCCCTAGTGGGCTCCCTGGGAGCTTTCCGATTCTGACTGGCCAATGAGCTGAAATATACGGACTCCAAGTTCAGATCAGTGGTAGAAATCTCATCTCTGTCCAAAAGTAGATGAGCTAGACCTCAGGACATGATTCATGTAAAATGCTGGCTCTCTACAGGGAAGCAGATTCAAGGGATAATTTTATTTTTTAAATCAAGTTTTTTGAGATACGAGTTATGTTTAAAAAAAACTCATCATTTTGATGAGATTTGACAAACACATACACCATCACAATCAAGATACACAATATTTCCGTCACTCCAAAAAGTCCTAAATACTTTTTTTAATTAGAAATTTTATTTTTAGAGCAGTTTTAGGTTCACAGCCGAACTGAACAGAAAGCACAGAGATCTCCCAACACCCTCTGCTCCCACACTTGTTCAGCCTCCCCCATAATCAAGGTCATCTACCAGAGTGGTGCATTTGTTACAATTAATGAACCTACATGGACATGTCAGGGTCACCCATTGTCCTTGGTTTACTTGTGGGTTCACTCTCGGTGCTGGACATGCTATGGGTTTGGACACATGGAGCGAGGCCTGTGTTCACTACAGTGGTAGCGTGTGGAGTCGTTTCACTTTGCCAAAACTCCTGTGCTCTCCCTCTTTATTACTCCCTCCCCCAACTACTGACCCCTTCTTGGGAAGATGCACCAAGCCCTGGGTGTCCCTTACTTGGCCTGCTGTGTCCTCCTCAAAGATACCAAAAACCCTTTTGGAGAGGGTATCCTGGGTTCACATCAGCTTTCCTTTTAGCCTACTCTCTATGTATCCAGTCCCATAAGAGGGTCTCCTTCCCCTAAGCCCGTAGGGTCTATGTTTTCCAGATTGCTAATTGGCTATGACTAAGCAGATGACCAGTCCATTGTGCCCCAGGCCTGTCCTCTGCACTGGACTGGTGACTAGTTAGTCATACTATGCAACCAGTATTACTTGTTGGGCCACAATTGCCAGTTCCTCACCTCCACCCCACTGGTGCTTCACATGCCAATACTTTGTGGAAAGTTCTGATTCTAGAATTGCTCCAAGATCAGGAGCAAAATAAAGAAATCCTTTCTCGCTAATTCCTTCATTATCATACTGGAAGTCCTAGCTAATGCAATATGACAAGAAAAGGAAATAAAAGATAGACAGATTGGGAAGGAGGAAATAAAATTATCCTTGCTCAGAGATGACATAATCATCTATGTAGAAAATCTGAAAGAATCCACAACAAACCTGGAACTAATAAGTGATTATAGCAAGGTTTCAGGACACAAGGGTCATACACAAAATGAAATTATTTTCTATAGACCAGCAATGAATAAGTAGAATTTGATATCAAAAATACATTGCCACTTACATTGGCATCCCCCCAAAATGAATTACTTAGGTATACATCTAACAAAATTGTACATATCTACGTGAAGAAAGCTGCAAAACTCTGATAAAAGACATTTTAAAAGGACCAAATAAGTGGGGAGACATTCCATGTTCATGGATAGAAAGACTGTAGATTATCAAGATATCAGTTCTTCCTAACTTGATGCAGTGATTCAATGAAATCCCAGTCAAAATGCCACAAGTTATGTTGTGGATATTGACAAACTGATTCTAAAGTTTATATGAAGAGGCAAAAGATCCAGAATGGCCTACTCAATATTGAAGAAGAACAAAGTAAGAAAACTAAAACTATCTGACTCCAAGTTTTACTGTAAAGTTACTGTAGTCAAGACAGTGTGGTATTGGTGAAATAATAGACAAATAGGTAAATAGAACAGATTAGAAAGCCAAGAAATAGACCCATGTAAGTATAGTCAACTGATCTTTGACAAAGGAGCACATTTAATACAATTACACAAAGATAGTCTTTTTTTTTTTTTTGAGTTGGAGTCTCACTCTGTCACCCAGACTGGAGTGCAGTGGCATGCTCTCGGCCACTGCAACCCCAACCTGCTGGGCTCCGGTGATCCTTCCGCCTCAGCCTTCCAAGTAGCCGGAACTACAGGCTCGCGCTACCACGCCCAGCTAATTTTTGATTTATTGTAGAGATGAGGTCTCGCCAAGTTGCCTAGGTGGGTCTTGAACCCGCAGGCTCAGGTAATCCACTCACCTCAGCCTCCCAAAGCACGGGATTACAGGCTGAGCCACCAAGCCCGGCTAAAAATAGTCTTTTCAACAAATGGTGCTAGAACAACAGGACATCCACAAGCAAAGATGAATCTAGACACAGACCACACCCCTTCAGAAAAATTAACTTTAAATATATCATAGTCCCAAATGTAAAATGAAAAACTGTAAAACTCCTAGAAGATAACAGAGGAGCAAATCTAGATGACCTTGGGTATGGTGATGACTTTTGAGGTAAATCAAAGTTATGATCTATGAAAAAAATTGATAAGCTGGACTTCATTAAAATTTAAAACTTGTGCGCTATGAAAGACAATGTCAACAGAATAAAAAACCAAGCCACAGACTGGGAGAAAATATTTGCAAGAGACACATATGATAAAGGACTGCTATACAAAATATACAAAGAACGCTTAATATTTAACCATTAAAAAGGAAGAAATGAACAACTCAGTTTTTAAAAATGAGCCAACATCTAAACAGACATCTTGCTAAAGCAGGCACACAGAAGGCAAGTAAACACATGAAAAAATGTTCAACGTCATTTGTCATCAGAGGATTGCAAAATCAAACAATGAGATAACACTACACCCTCCTTAAAATGGCCAAAATCCAAAACACAAACAGTACCAAACGTTGGTGAGGATGTGGAATAATAGGAACGCTCACACATTGCTGGCAGGAAAGCAAATGGTACAGCCACTTTTGAAAGCAATTTGGCAGATTCTTACAAAACTAAGCACATTTTTACCATACAATCTAGTGATCATGCTCTTTGGTATTTATCCAAAATAGTTGGGAACTTTACCCACATAAAAACCTGTTCACAGATGTTTATAGCATCTTTTCTTTTTCTTTTTCTTTTTTTTTTTTTTTTTTGTTGGAGTCTCACTCTGTCACCCACACTGGGAGTGCAGTGGCTGCTCTCGGCCACTGCAACCCCAACCTGCTGGGCTCCGGTGATCCTTCCGCCTCAGCCTTCCAGTAGCCGGAACTACAGGCTCGCGCTACCACGCCCAGCTAATTTTTTGATTTATTGTAGAGATGAGGTCTCGCCAAGTTGCCCAGGCAGGTCTTAAACCTGCGGGCTCAGGCAATCCACTCACCTCAACCTCCCAAAGTGCGGGATTACAGGCTGAGCCACGGAGCCCAGCATTTATAGTATCTTTATTCATAATTTCCCAAACTTGCAAACAACCACGATGTCCTTCAGTAAATATTGGGTTGGTGTGCCAGTGTTACAAAAAAGATGCAAAGAATTACATAAAGAGTAGTCTAAAAGGAAAAGTTTGTTTAGAAACAAAGAACACCAGAGACTGCCAGCAACCACTGGAAGCTGGGAAAGAAACCTGGGACACGGTCTCCCTCAGCCTCAGGAGAAGCAAACCCCACCCCCACCTTGATCTCAGACTTCTGCCCTCTGGGGCTGTGAGAGAGCAAGTTCTGTATGTGACCCCCCAGTCTGTGGCAGACTGGAAGAGTGATCCTCCTGCCTCTTGGCCAAGGAACCAAAACCATGGGATTCAGAGGTTTCCAGGGATTCTGTTCCTTGGACCACAACAATGCTTGTGTTGTGTGGGAGAGAACCAAGCTCAGAAGCAGTGCCAAAAGGGAGAATCTTGATGGAATTAAGCCCTGTTTCCAGTCCCCAGAGCTGCAGGGAAAAGCTCTACAAGCTTCCTTGGACCAACATCATCCCCAAAATGCCCGCCCCTTGACTTCTGGTTTATGGGACAAGAAACATCTCGTGGTGACACCCTTTAGTTAGGTCTTTTGCCACTTGCAGCCAGAAGCATCCTAACATACATACTTCCCCAACCACAAATGGGAGAAGGCATACATGGGATGCAGTCCATGGTTCTGGCCAATCTCAGCTCTGAGAGGACACTCAGACATGCACCCATGCAATCTAGCATTACACGGGCATTTGCATCTCCTCCAAGATCTTGATCTGCATTTTCCACCTCCGAGCCCGAGTCATGGAGCCACGAAGCCATGGCACTACCAGGCTTCTTGTCCCAGGGAACCTGGACCCAGGGAACAGAGCCCACCCATCAGCCCTGTATCTTGGACCTGAGTTTATTGGAACTCTTCAGCAAAACAGGAGAAGGGAAATAGAGATATTGCCTGGAGAAGGAGACTTCCTTGTACACATCAGGACCAAGCCTAAAGGTCACACTGAGCATCTTCCACAGTGCTGTGTACATTACCCTGCTGCCTGCTATATGTGGGTCACTTGACACATCCAATGACCTTTCTGCTCCTGGGTCCCAGGGGGAGGAAGAGAGTTGATGGGAGTAACCATGCCCTTCTCAAGATGGAAGACTGAACTCTTTGTCCAAACGACATCTAAAGAGATTGCTGAGCTTTCTAGAAAGCCAACACAGCATGCTCTTCCTGTATTAGTTTCCCAGGGCTGCTGGAACAAAATGCCACACTCTGAGTGGCCAGGACAACAGAAAGTCATTGTCTTGCAGTCCCGGAGACCAGAAGTCCAAGATCAAGTATTGGCAGGACTGACTCCTTCTGAGGCATTTGCTGACATTCTTCGATGCTCCTTGTCTTGCAAAAGCATCACCCCCATCTCTGCCTTTATATTCACACAGCGTTCTCCCTGTATGCACGTCTGTGTTCAAATTTCCCTTCTTATAAGGACACAGTCATGCATATCAGACTAGGGCTTGCCCTAACAACCTCATTTTAACTCCATGGCCTGCAAACACTCTATTTCCAAGCAAAGTCCGGGAGGTTAGGGCACTGACGTGCTTTTACTATCCAACCCATAATACCACCCAAGCACAGAATGAATGGTTTCTGAGGAAAATATATGTGTCATAGAAAGCCCAAAATAGTAGCTTTTGGCTGCTAGGGAAGTTGATTGGGAGCACATGGTTTAGAGAGACAGCCCCAACACATTTCACAAATTGAACAAGGACCCTTTAACCACCCCCTCCCCCGGGAAGGGGTGATGAAACAGAGAGGATATAGCACACACACCTCCTCTGTGGTCATGCAAAGACAGGCAGCTCCTCCTTCCCCAGACTCACCCATCAAACGCCCAAGGGATCACCTGGTGAATTTCCCTCCAAAGCCCACCTGCCTCTCTTTTCTGTTCTCCTACCCTGCACCCGCCTCCCACCTGTTACCCAGCAGGTAAGGACACACTTAGAGGGGAAGTAAGCTAGGAATTTAGGGAGAAATAAGGACCTAGGTTTCCTTTGCACATCTGTCCAGGGCATTAATGAACTGGAAGCTCACAGTTCTCGATGGATACAATTATGTGGTTCAAGATAAAAGACATCATGGTGTCTATTAGTAAACAGTACAGTGAGTCTGGACTGAGGGACAGAAATATGCTCCAACATGCAGGGGTGGTGCTGTGCCTCATGCCCGTTGGTGGGGACATCCACCTGCCCATATCCCCAGCGTAGGCAGGTCTTGAATAAATGTTTGTTAAGTGTGCGGATGGATGCATGGAGAATGGAGACCAGTCTGACATGGTCATTCAATATCTCCTTTCAATGCTTTATAATTAAAATTTTTCAATTTTGTGAATCTAAATATAAATTATGAGTAACAAGTGGAATGTGTGAGCAAATATGAAAATGAATTCAGTGAAAAATGATCTCCACAGAGTCAGACCCAGCTACACAGGCTGAGGGAGCCATTCTTACAAACCGCTCTTACTCTTCAGATAGAGCTGTAAAGTTGGGAGTTTCCCAGGGGCACTCTCAGTCAGCCCGCCTGGATAAAAATGGCGAGGGGTGTCCCCACAACTGCCCTCAGCTTTAATAATTCTCTAGGCCAGGCTCGGTGGCTCAGCCTGTAATCCCGCGCCTTTGGGAGGCTGAGGGGAGTGGATTGCCTGAGCCCGCGGGTTCGAGACCCACCTGGGCAGGCGAGACCTCATCTCTACAGTAAAATCAAAAACATCAGCGGGGCATGGTAGCACGTGCCTGTAGTTCCAGCTACTTGAAAGGCTGAGGTGGAAGGATCGCCGGAGCCCAGCAGGTCGAGGCTGTGGTGGCCGGGAGCAGCCACTGCACTCCAGTCTGGGCGACAGAGTGAGACTCCAACTCAAAAAAAAATTTTTTAAATTTTTTTAAAATTCTCTAGAATGACTCCAGAGCTCAGGAAAGTGTCTCACTGACAGTTGTAGTTTAACGACAGCTAAAGATAGAAATGAGAAGCAGCCCAGTGAAGAGACACAGGTGCAGAGGAGCCTGGGAAGGCCTCACATGTAGGACTGCTGTGTCCCTGAACTTGTACCCCTCCCAGTACTGCTTTGTGACAATAGGCACCAAGTATCGCCAACCTAGGAAGCTCACCTGAGCGTCAGCAGCCGAGGTTTTTAGGTGGGCTTCACTGCACGGGCGTGATAGATTCGATCATTGGCCATGTGGCTAATCTCAATCTCCAGCTGATTTCCCATGCCCCAAAGCCCCCACCCTCTAATCACATGGTCGGTCTTTCTGTGTGTCCGCTCCCCCATCCTGAGTCATCTCTTCAACGTACAGATCTGAGGAACCCGCCACCAGTCACAGTATTAGCATAGACTCTCAGGTGTGGTCCCAGGAGCCCACCGTGAATGACACAGACATTCCTGTCACTCACAAATTCCAAGGGGTTAGAGGTCACTTCTCAGGAGCCAAGTCAAAAGGCAGACCTCTCTTGGGGAGTGTGGGCATTGTCCTCATTACACTGTTATTACAGCATGCAATCCTTTGGCAATAAAAAAAATATTTATCAGGTTAACCTCTGGACCCAGAAGCCACTTTGAAGGAATATTGAAATTTATTAAAAACTAGGTCTTAGATGGTTCAGAGGAATTTTCACTCAAACTACCATACTGTAAAATCCATGACACCGTAGCATATTTTCTGTAATCTGAATATTTTCTGTGCATGCAAGGTGATGAGTAAGACAAATCTGTGACAACAAAGTTATTGAACGTTTATCAATATGTGGATGCAAATGACGTCATGTCAGTGCTAGAGGAAGATTCTGCCTGAGATAATTGTCATCGATAAAGAGCTATCAGTGGCATGACTTGGTGATTCATTCAACTACTCAGCACCAACGACTTTTAAGATAGTGATGAGTTTTACGAAAGCTCACTTTCCTTCAGCATTCATAACCCTTACCACAATATTATTCCAAAATAGGAAGTCATCCTCCAAGCCTTCTGCCAGTACCTCAAAGAGCAAATGTACCCAAATAATCTTTATCGAGCAAAGGTAAATTGGCTAAAAAACAAAACCCAAGCAGCAGGTGTTATGGGTGGAATCATGCCTGTCCATGCTGGGGGGTTGAAGTCCTAACCGCCAGTATCTGAGAAGGTGACCCTATTTGGGAATATGGTTGTGGCAGAGGTCATGGGTTAAGATGAGGTCACATTGGAGTAGAATGGATCCCAGACCAATCTGAGTGGTGTCCTCAAAAGAAATTACGACACAGACACAGAGTGCCAACCGTGCGAGGACCCAGGGAAGATGGTGTCTAAACACCGGGACAGGAGTCCCGGGAGGAACCAGTCCTGCTTACACCTTGATTTCGGACTCCTGGCTTCCAGTCCTGTGAGGAAACAGGTTTCACTGTTTAAGCCTCACAGTCTGTGCATTTTGTGACAGCAGCCCCAGAACACTAATGCAGTAGGTACACAGAGGCACCAAAGTGTCTCTCTGAAGGGAGATCACGTGTAAAGTAAATACACCTCATTGAGTTAGGAAGACACACACACACTTGGTTCCTCACAGAGAACACACAGAGAGGCAAATGCAGGGAAAATAGGCATGTACACTTTCAACTGTGTGCCCAGTCCTGTCTAGAACCATTCCTTTTCGGTTCCTTTTGCTTCAGGGCATGTGACATCATTAGTCAGGCTCTGCATTCTTGAACTTCAACTAAAACTCGACCACTCAGAGGTAGGTGTGGACAGACCGCCGAAACCCAGTTCCTGAAGGCCCCTGATGGAATATTATTGTATCCAAATCTGATGACAGCCAGAGAGGAGGGAAAAAAAAGTTGACATGAATCATTAGGAGAATTGAAGAGGTTATAACCTTGATCCCCAAACATTATTACCTTAATTTGTAGCCTTGTTTTCAACCCCATCATAGAAATCACGCTGTGTTTCTGATTCTAAAACGAACACACAATCGCCTAAGGAAACTTGAAAAACACCACGAAGATCAGAGACAGAGTTCCAGTTCTCCCGGACCCACACAGAGACAACCAACGTGGTGTTTGGGGGGTAACCCTCAGTATCAGTCTTTTGTGTATGTTCTTTTAACTGAACTATCATGTTGTGAAAACATTTCCTTATCATGGTAAAACAAAAATCTTTGAAACGTTGCTGATGCCACCATGCTGTAACCCCTCATGCGCATGAACCGCCATCAGGGTCTTTTCTATTTAGAGGAATCAGGTTTCTCCCCTTGTTCCTTATCTGGAGCAGTGATGCCCGCTATGATTTGGTTATGGGTTGCTTGGCCCCACCAAGTCTTATGTTGAAATCTGATCTCCCATGCTGATGGAGGTGGGGGTGACATTCCTGTGGGGGTGTCGATTCTCACTCTTAGTTCCCACAAGAACTGGTTGTTAAAAAGAGCCCGGCACCTCCCCTCTTACTCCTGCTTCCTCTCACCGTGTGATCTGCACACACCGGCCCCTTTTCACCTTCCGCCATGGGAAGCAGCCAGAAGCCCTCACCATGTGAACGCCATGCTTTTTGTACCGCCAGCACAATTGCGGGCATGTCAGCCTCCTTTCTTCATAAATTACGGCGCTTCAGGTATACCTTCAGAGCAATGCAAACAGACTAAGACAACATTGCTAACATATTTGCACACAGAATTTCATTTGCATCTGTGATGACTTCAGCAGAACAGATTCCCAGGACGAAATGGCCGGGTGACGGACAGCTTGGGATTCTCGACACACACCGTCAGATCAGCTGTCACTTAGCCTTTGTGGATTCACACTGCAGCCAGCTACGCGCAGCAGGGCTGGTCCTGCTGAGTCTTGGGACATTCGTGTCTAAAGTTAGAACAAAGTGAAATAAATTTTGCTCAGAGAATTTCACGACCGTTACTGAAATATTCATCGACATCTGGAAATGTCATAACGAGCCAGAGTTGGGAATGCAACCATGGTTCCTCCAGCCCTGGCATTGTGACCTCCCAGGGTCATGAGAAGGGATTCTTCCCGCACCCCCCGTCCCTCTCCCCCGCACGCCAGCTTTTCTTCTGGGCCTCCAAGAGCTCCCACCTGAATGCAGCTCTGGAGGCAGGAGGCCCTGAGTGCCTTTGGACTGTCCTGAGAGCCTAATCTGTCTGGGGAAAGAGAAAACATGTTTCCTCTTCCCACTTGCTAATTTCCTCCTTTACCAGAAGAAAGATTGGCTTTTGCTCTCTATAGGCAAATGCATTTGGCTTCCAAATAAAACCAGGAAAATTCAGGGGTCTCCACACACCCTGCCCACTGCGCCTGCCATCCCGTCTCGCTGCCAGCACAGCAGCCAGTTGGGCTTAATGACCTCGTGTTCCTCTGCTGTCTGTAGCCCCTCTGCGGCACCAGAGATCAGAGCTCTGTCTCCCTTTGCCTGTGGATGGCAGCGCTTGACGTTTCTGCTTCTGGGGAAAACAGCCCTGACTCTGCTCAGAAAAGTAAGAAGTAGCTAGAGATTCAAAAGAGGCCAGGGATCCCGGAGGGCCCACTTGGCCAGGGCTCCTGGCACTTTCCAGGCGAGTCGTTGCTCTCAGAAGAGCAGGATACCTCCCGGAGAGCCACTGTCCTTAGAAGGAAAAGGGGCGCTCTCCAGGCAGGCAGAGGTGTGACGAACGCTCACTTAGACACCCAGGTTGGTGGGTGGTGCTAAGTCCTCCCAAGATGTCCCTGTCCACATGGCTCCTCACGCCCACATCTTGGACCCAGAGGTCGCATAGTGACTGGTACAGACGACGCGCTTGGGCATCTCAAGGGACCTGGATCTAAATCCCAGCCCTGCCACCTGCTGCAGTGTGGCCCTGAGTGTCATTGACCTTGTGAAGTCATCGCTTCCTCGTCGGGTGATGAGAGACAAGTGAGATATACAAGCGCAGTTCTCCAAATCATGCCTCAGAGCAAGCTCTCAGTAGACAAGTCACTGTCACCACTGCAATTGTCCCCGTGACTTGACAGCCAGGGCATCCATCTCCTGATGGGAAGAATCTCAGCACACTGAGAGTTCATTCCTCACCTGGTTCAGGTGTGCCTGGGGGAGGACACAGGGCGATGGGAGGGGCCTCCTATAGAACAAGACATGCCTGTTCCCTTGTCCATGGTATAAGCACAGTCCAGGATGTCCCTGCAGCACATGAGGGCTTGCAGGGTGTGGGATCACTGTTCCTCACACCTTGACGGAACATCAGGGCACAGGATCACCTTCTGATAGACCCACTCCTCTCTCCCAGGTCTGGCTATCCTGCTTTGCCTCAGATTCACTCAGGAACCAGCCCTGCCACTGGCGTGTGATTGGGAGGCTCGGGCCTGGAAAAATGGTGCTGAGAGGTCCCAGTCCTACTCTCTCAGTAGCAGGTCTGACTGTGCACACCCACCCAAGATGGGCCTGGGCTGTCCTGTTTCCTCCCTCCCTCTGAAAAGGGGTCCGAGCGCTTAATTCACAGACACTGACAGAGTTACAAGTAACAAAAGAGGTTTATTAGCCAAGGTTTCGCTGGCCGGCGACTGCTCACTAGACATGCAAGTCCCAAAGCGAGGGCCCTGTCCTGCAGCAAGGGAGTGTCTTAAGGAGACCTAAACTGCATCCTGGCTGGAATTGAGTCTGGGGGCTTTCCAACAGGGGCTTTCCAATGGCCGAACCGCAGCATCCTGCTGGCCCAGATATTAGCCAATCAAGCAACGCCAGCACCAGCAGGGTACACAGAAGCAAAAAGAAACCAGGTTAGCAACCAAGCATAGCCAGCAGGTGCAGCTTTCTGTTTCCAAGAAGAAGCTTTTATCTGTGTGAAAGGTTAAGTACAAGCTTCTCTTTCAGTCCCCTTTCACATTCCCCCCTTTCAGTTGTTCCTGGAGTCAAATTGTTGACTCTTTGTATAGGGGGTTATATTGAGTTCTAAGAACCATTATTTTTATGGGTGAGATACTGTTTTTAGCATAGTTTAGGGGGATTTTAATAATGCAGGGCACTACAATAATGCCTACTAAGAGCAGGAGGAGTAGCCCTGCTATTGCTGAAATTAAGGTGGTGAGCCAGGGGGACCAAGAGAAGAGGATTGATACCAGTTTCCCGAGGCTTGATTTTGTAATTCTCACTGTTTGATATTTTCCCTTACTTGGGTGAGAGTTTCTTGTATTATTTCAGACTGACCAGCATAAAAGCAACAGGTTTCTCCTAATGCCACACACAATTCCCCTTGTTTCATAAAAAGGAGGTCCAGTCCTCTTCGATTTTGGAGTACCACTTCAGCTAAGGAGTTTACTTGTTGTTCTAACCGGGATATGCTAGATTCAAGTAAGCTTAGGTCTGCATTAACTTGTTTGCTTAATTCTCTGAGATTTTGATCTTTCTATGACTAAGGAAGCTGTACCCAGAGCAGTTGACCCTGCAATACCTAGACTTACAAGAAGTGGCACTAATACAGGGACTTCACGCTTAGCTCATGCGAGGTTTAAGAGTCTGAGATGCTCTCATCCTTCTGTTCCCTCATATATGTACACTGGGGGCAAGATGTGCACTAAGACAGAGTTCTAAAGCATCTTGGAAATGCTGCAAGGCTACGCATGGGGTTACGCCCCGCGTACAAGCAAACCAGGTCATCGGGGGAGCAACAGCCATGTGAGGGTTTTTAGTCTTGAGGAATTGAAACATTTACCCAAGAAGAGGCATTGCAAGACGCCTGAAAAGGAGAACTGTTTATATGATAGTATGGGGAATGGAGACAAGTTGCCTGCCCTTGGAGATCCCCCAGGGTGAGAACCGGATTTTGTCCCCAGGGGCATAGTCCCTGGGACTGGACTGCAGTTAGGTTGAGAACACGTATGTGTTCCTCCGTGCTGTCTATTGAGGAGGTAACTCCAATGCCTATGTAATAAGGGGGGCTGGGATCCAGGCACAGCCAACAGTTCTTTTCTAAGTCAGGGCGGGTTACATTGGCAAGCCGGTGAATTGCCGACAGCATAGGAAGAAACTGATTATCGGTTAGAGGCGGGCCAGGTGAGGGAGCAGCAGGCGAGGGATTAGGGCTTTCCCCCATTGTGGGATTGGCAGATTCGGGCATATGTAGGATTAGATTGTGGATTGAGCCCACGGGATTGAGGGTGTGGGGAGCAGGTTTTCTTTGTATGGTAAATAACATTCCAGGGTCAAACTCTAAGACGTATATTCTGAGCCCCCATGTCTTGCCCGTTTCCCATACTTGATGAATACTGGAAGCATCCCAGAGTATAACTGTGAGCTTTAGCGGGTTACAAGCTCCTTTTTGAATACAAAAAGGAGCAGGCTTTTCCCTGCGGAGGCTTATGTAAGGGTCTCGGTTTTTCCAGCGGGCGATTAGTTTCACAGCCCATGCAGCACAAAGGAAATGCCCCGATTTGTGGCAGAGGGCAGGTCCGGATGCCGGACAAGCGTAAAAGCTGAGGGTTGCTAGCGTTTTTTCATAGTCCAGAGTTCTACACCAGTTTTTGGGTCTCCGTAAGTTGGGTTTTAGGTTACAAAGATTAAAATTAAAAACAGGTTGCCTGTCCCCACTGTAGGTGATAGTACAGCCCCAGTGACAGAGTCTCTTAATTCCCAAGAATAGTTTCCTGGGGCATAGTGGTACCGTGAATGAGGCTCATAAGCCTCATACTAGGGAAGGCTTATAAGAAATATAATTTAGTGACCAGGACCCACAAGAGTCTTATCTTTAGGGGATCCTCCTCGGCAGCTGGCTTGACGACTTTCCATGTCTCCAGTGCGAGGTGGTGGCTGCCTTTACTTGCACGTGATGAATCCAGGGATGGACGCCGCTGACTTTTAGGATAATCACATGGGGGCCTTTCCACTTTGGAGTTAGGGCTTCAGTTTTGTGCCATTTTATCCAGACCTGGTCGCCAGGCTGGAATGGGTGCCGGCTCTCCAGAGCCAGTTTCCAGAAGGCTGCCTGCACAGTATTAGTTACAGCCTGTTGAACTCTTTGAAGAACCTGCAGTGACTAAAGCAAATTATGATTAGACAGTTCCAGTACACTTTCTAGTCCAATTTTGGGGAGCAATGGAGAGGGCCGTCCAAAGAGGATTTCAAAGGGGGTTAGGCCTTTGATGTAAGGGGTACACCCGGTCCTTGAGAGGGCGTAGGGAAGGAGCGTTACCCATCCTTCGCCGGTCCCCAGGGTTAATTTAGTTAAGGTCTCCTTAAGTGTCTTGTTCATTTTTTCTACCTGTCCTGAACTCTGGGGATGATCAGCACAGTGTAAATTCCAATTTATCCCCAAGGTTTTTGCAATACCTTCAGTAAGTTTTGAAACAAATGCTGGGCCATTGTCTGAGCCCACTGAGATGGGTAGACCATATCTCAGAATGATGTCATTCGGGAGCTTTTTAACTTTAATGAAGCAGTTTCAGTTTTTGTGGGAAATGCTTCAACCCATCCCGAGAAGGTATCTACTAATACCAGCAGGTATTTATATTCATACTGCCCAGGTTTTATTTCTGTAAAATTGATTTCCCAATGTCTCCCGGGGGTTAATCCCCTGTCTTGGACCCTGGGTAGAGACACTGACCTTAGTGTTGTTAGTCTGCTGACAAGGTATGCAGCCTTGTATGAGTTCTTGGGCGAGCTGGTCCAGGTGGGAAAGGTAGAACTTCTTTCTTATAAGCTCGGTCAGCTTAGTCTTTCCCAAGTGAGTTCCCTCGTGGAGTTGTCTTAGGAGCTATTGTCCTAAGACTCGAGGCAGGAAGATTCTGCCATCCTGAAGCTGCATTCACCCGTCAGGGTTTGTAGAGGTAAGTACTTTTTGTGCAGCGAGAAGGTCTTCTGTGTATTTTGGCGGCTCACATAGAATTGGAGGAGGCAGTGCTAGTAAACAGGTAGCTCTGAGATAGGCAGCGTCCTTGGCCACCTGGTCTGCTTTTTTATTGCCAATTGCTTCCTCAGAATTTCCTTTTTGGTGGCCCGGGCAGTGGATGATGGCTACCCTTTTGGGGGCCCAAACCGCTGCTAGGAGGTTTAAGATTTCTGTCTTGTTTTAACAGTTTTCCCTTCTGCTGTGAGCAACCCTCTATCTTTGTAGATTGTCCCCTGTACCTGTGCATTTGCAAATGCATATCTGCCGTCAGTATAAATGTTAACAGTTTTTCCTATGCCTGCTTTCAGGACTTCCTTTAGGGCAATCAATTCTGCTTTTTGGGCTGACATTCCCTGGGGAAGAGGGTCAGCCCACACAGTCCCTTGCAATGTAACCACTGCCGTCCCCGCATACCTGACTCCGTTCTGCATGAAACTACTGCTGTCTGAGAAGAGGGTCAGGTCAGGGTTTGTCCATGGGACATTCGTTAAGTCCAGTCATAATTTCTGGAGGGATTCTATAATCTTGAGGCAACAGTAGGATCATCTTCTGTCAGCAAGGTTGCAGGATTTAGGCTGGTGGTGTGTTGGAATTTGATGTGCGGCTGGTCCAGGAGCAATGCTTGATCATGGGTTAATTGGACGTTAGATATCCATTTGTTAGGGGCCCCTCAGAGAAGGGATTCCACCGCATGTGTGGCTGTAATGATTAGATCCTGCCCCAATGTTAATTTGTCAAAGTCTTTAACTAGCATGGCAATGGCTACAATGACTCGCAGACAAGCTGGCCAGCCCCAGGTTACTGGGTCCAGTTTTTTTGACAAGTAGGCCACCCGCCTATTCCAAGGGCCACGTTTAGGACCCCCCGAGCAACACCTCATCTTTCATTCACAAAGAGGTGAAAGGGTTTTTTAATATCTGGTAAGGCCAGGGCTAGGGCAGACATTAGAACAGTTTTTAGAGCCTGGAAGGCTTTTTCTCCTTCTGGGGTCCATTGAAAATTGTTTTCTGGCCCCTTTATGATATTATACGGGGGCTTGGCAAGTTCAGCAAACTTCGGGATCCACAGCCGGCAATATCCCACAGGCCCCAGGAATTTTCTGGTTTGCCTTTTGTTTTGGGGGGCTGGGATGTGAATTATGACTTGGATACGCTGGCTAGCCAGGGTTCTCTTACCTCCTTGGAGGACGTCCCCAAGATAAACAGCTTTATTTACACAAACTTGGGCCTCTTTGCTGACACCTGGTACCCCGAGGCCTGAAGTTCCTCCAGCTGGGGTTTAGTAGCATGCAGGCAGTCTCCGTCTGACTCAGCTGCAATTAACAAGTCATCTACACATTGTAATAGAGTTACCTCAGGATGTTGACATCCATAGGCCTGAGATCTCTATGAAGGGCCTCATCAAACAATGAGGGGGAGTTTTTAAATCCTTGCAGAAGGTGAGTCCAAGTCAGCTGGCCACAGGTCTCTGTGTTAGGGTCAGTCCATTTAGATGTAAATAGGGGCTGGCTTTGTTAGGCTAGCGGGGTGCTAAAGAATGCATCTTTGAGGTTTAGGACGGTATAGACCTGCCTTTCTGGGGGAAGTCCGCTTAGGAGGGTGTATGGGTTGGGTACCATCGGGTGGATGTTTTCCACCCATCTGTTAACCTCCCTGAGATCTTGTACTGGGTGGTAGTCTCCGGTGCCCACTTTTCTGACGGAGAGGAGCGTATTCCAGGTTGAATGGCACAGTATCAGAATGCCAGCCTCTTGGAGGCACTGGGTATGGATCGCTATGCCTTTCCACGCTTCCTGGGATATGGGGTACTGCTGTACCCTTATGGGAGTTGCCTGACTCTTAAGCTGTACAAGGACTAGTGGCTGATTAGTCGCCAGTCCAGGTAGGTTTGATTCAGCCCATACACAGGGAAACTCAGATTGCAGCCAGGCTAGAAGGAGAGTGCTTGGTGCAGGTGTGTCAAAAGGTGGCTTACCTTCTGCCAGCACATATTCCTCGCTTAGAGGAACGGTGATGAGGGTCTTCACCGATTGTTCTGGCTGGTTTAGGCTTACTGTTGCTATGGTTTCTTGGAAGCCTATATTGGCTCTGAGTTTGTGTAAGAGATCTCGTCCCAGGAGCGGGTATGGGCAGTCAGGCATTACTAGAAATGAATGGGTGACATCTCCCCTCCCCAGATTTACTATCCTTTCGGTGATCCAGGGGCATAGTTGAGTTCCAGTTGCCACCTGGACCAGGGTTTGCTTATTTTGTAGGGATCCACTATATTTTTGAAGAACTGAATTAGCAGGCCCCGTGTCCCCCAGAAAGTGAATGGGTTCACCTCCCACAGTAAGTTTGACCCTGGGCTCCGGGGGGGCATTGACTGAGCCCCAGCCCCATCAGTCAGTTTGTAATTGGAGCACCAGAGTGGGTTGTGGTGGATATTTCCCTGGATGTGGAGGACGTCCCTGTGGTTGGGGTAGCTTGTTTGGACAGTCCTTCACGGAATGCCCAAATTTTTTGCAGTAGGCACATTGATTTTTTGCTAACAGAGTTTTTTTCTGGCACCCTTGCTGCCCCTCTGTCCTGCTGGCTGCTTTGGCCTGGTTTCCTCCAAAGTGGCAACAACTACTTTAGCCATTTTTTTTAGCCTGTTTATCTTCAAGAGAATCCCTGGTATTATAGACTTTCTGGGCTACCTCTGTTAGTTCTGATAAACTTTTTCCTTCAAATCCCTCAATTTTCTGTAACTTCTTTCTTATATCTGGGGCCAACTGTGAGACAAAGGCTATAACTAGCACCCTCTGGTTTTCTGGAGCCTCTGGGTCTATCAGGGTATATGTCCAATAGGCTTCCATGAGGCATTCCAGAAAAGCGGTGGGAGACTGCTACGGGCCCAGGGTAACCTTACTTACCTTAGACAAATTTGTAGGGTGCCTAGCAGTGGCCTGAAGACCCCTATTAGAGTCTGGTGATAGGCAGTGAGACGCTCCCTACCATGATCGGTGTTAGGGCTCCAGTTAGGCCTCTCGGTGGGGAAGACATGTTCCATGTGGGCCTGCTCTTCTGGCCTGCTGTCCGGCCCTAGGACCAGCTTTCTTGCTTCCTGGTGAATTCGCTCCCTCTCTCCTGCAGTGAAGAGAGCCTGAAGGATCTGCTGGCAGTCATCCCATGTGGGCTGATGGGTGAAGAAAATAGTTTCTAAAAGAGATATGAGGCTTTGAGGTTTTTTCAGAGAATGGCAGGTTCTGATTTTTCCAGTTGTAAAGGTCACTAGTAGAAAAAGGGACATAGCTGGGCTCCTGTCCCACCCTCATCGAAACTTGGGGCTTGTCCCAGAGGGAGAATTGTTGGCACTTGTGTCTCCGGGTTTCCCAAGGATAAATCTGGGCTCATTGGCTTGTCAGGGCTGTTGGGCCTTCTGAGGACAAATGGGGAAGTGGAGAGTAAAGGGGCTGGTAGGAGGACTCACTCCTAGTATGCGATGGGCTGAGAACCCCTTGGGCTCCCGTCCAGGTACAGGGTACAGCGGGGGAGTCTCATCGTCTTCCGGTGGGCTTTGGAGGACTGGAGGCCTAGTCTTGGGAGTTTTCTGCAAGGTTAAAACATGAGAAGAGTTATTTTTCTCAGCTTTCTTCATTCATGGTGGTTGTTGTATCACCAGAAGGTACCAGGCAGTGATATACGGGATCTGATCCAGGTGGCATCAATAAATGAACTATCGGACCTTTTCCACTATAGTGGGGTCAAAGGTCCCTTCCGATGGCCAGCTGCAATTAGGGAAGATAGGCCATTTGAGGAAACAGAAAGTGGTTAGTTTACCTTTGTTTACCTGGTCACTCAACTGCTGTGTCACTTTCTGGAAGCCCTTAAAATGGCACAAGACCAGCTGTAAAGGGATGCCAGGCTGAGAACATTGTTGTCCCATGATATCAACAGCAATGACAGACACAATGGTGACAAACACCAAACATGAAAACACAAGGACAAGGACTGAACAAAGAGACCTGACCGCCCAAGGGCAATACTGGAGGGCCCAGTGACGTCTCACTGGGACCTCAGACCCAGGAATCAGCGCTGTGTTCAGCTTTCCTGTAGGCCCTACCAGAAGTGTGCACACGCAGAAAATCAGAAAGCTGACTCACCTCTCTGAGGGCTCCAGGGGTGTTATGAGTCTGCCAGGAATACAGGCTCAGATGAACTCCAAGAGTTCGTGAGTACACAGTCCCACAAGGCCCGTCAGTTGAAAGGGTGCAAATTAAGTTCTCGGCTATCCCGGACGAGCCCCCAAATGAAATGGGGTCCAAGCCCTTAATTCACAGACACCGACACAGAGTTACAAGTAACAAAAGAGAGGTTTATTAGCCAAGGTTTAGCCGGCCAGCGACTGCTCCCTGGACATGCAAATCCCAAAGCGAGGGCCCCGTCCTACAGCAAGGGAGTGTCTTAAGTAGATCTAAACCACATCCTGGCTGGAATTGGGTCTGGGGGCTTTTCAACAGGGGCTTTCCAACAGCCAAACCGCAGCATCCTGCTGGCCCAAATATTAGCCAATCAAGCAACGCCAGTGTCAGCGGGGTTCACAGAAGCAGGAAAAAGCCAGGTTAGCAACCAAGCGTAGCCAACAGGTGCAGCTTTCAGTTTCCAAAAAGAAGCTTATCTTTCAGTCCCCTTTCACACCTCCCCCTCCCTTCTTTCCTGTCTCTTTCCCTTCCTCCCACCCCTTATTCCTTCCTCTCATCCTTCATTTCTTCCAGTTTTCTTCATTTTTAAATTTTTTGTTCTTTAAAGTAAGTTTACATACAATGAAATGCAAATGCTCTAAGGATGGTTTTATAAATTCTGACAAATAAATATACCCATGTACATGCTAGCCCCATCAAGATAGAGAACATTTCCAGCACCATGAGAGTCCCTTGGTGTCTTTCCACCAGGTACGGTGGCACTCCCTGCCCCACCCCCAGGCCACCACTGCTGGACTCTCTGCCTCCTTTGCTGAGTTCTCCCTCTTCCAGAAGTTCTTGTGGTTGAAACCACACAGCATGCAATCTTCAATGTCAGCTCTTCAGGGCACCAAGCCCTTGCAACTTATTCCTATTGTGCATTGTTTCTGTGTTGCTGAGGAGCATCCAGGTTTGTGGGTGTGTCACCACCTGTCCCCCACCCCCACCGGCCTGATGGTACTTGGGCAAGCCCTTTAAGGTCTCTGCACCTTCATTTCCCTGGCCATGATGTAAGAATAATAAAAGTATCTACCTCCTGGGGCACTGGGAAGACTCCATGAGGGAGTCACACCCAGCACATAGGACAGTGCCTGACACACTGGCAGTGTGATGATAGTGATGATGGTGGTGATGATAAGGGTGATTTCAGTAATGGCTGCAACACTTGCTCTTCCCCCCCGAATGACTGCCTGCCACCAACCTCTCACTTTTAGCCATGGTTCGAATGATGCAAAGCCTCCACTCTTCAGGCTAACCTTTTACAACACAAAACTGATCATGACACACCTTTGTGAAGTCCACCCATGGCTCCCATAGTCTTCAAGAACCAGTCCATACATGGTGACCTGTCTCAAGGGTGCCCTCAGAGACCTGACATGTGCTGACTTGCCAGCTCACCACCCTAACAAATTTATACAAGCCATGCAGCCAAACACCTACAGCCCCCTTCCCCATAGCCCAGGGCTATCTTGCTCCAGGATATTTCTAAAGGCTCCCACCCTGTCTGCCTGGCTTATTGTAATGCTACTTTCAAGATTCAGTCTCCTCTAAGGAGCCTTTCCTGACTTCCCCGGATTTAATCACTTCCCATTCTGGGCTACAGTAACAAACTGAGCATACTTAGGGTGTGGTTTTGCACATTGGCAAATGTGATCCTTTGAGTAGATGTGGGCTCTTCCTAGGCAGAAAAGTGTTTCTGTTTCTGCCTGGCACACAGAGTAGGCTCAGAAATCATTGCCGAATGGATACGTGGGTGGGTGGGTAAGTGGGTGGGTGGGTGGATGGATGGATGGATGGATGGATGAGTGAGTGAATAGATAAGTGAATCAATGGGTGGATAAGGGGGATGGCAGATGCGTGAATGGATCAACTGGTAGATGAATGAGCCAGTGGGTTAATGGATGGGTGGAGGGAGGATGGATGGATAAATGGCTGAGAGGATGAGTAAGGTGATGACTGGTTAGGAGGATGAATACACGAATGGGAATGGGTTGAGTGAATGCACGGATGGAGTTGGAAGGATACAGTAGATGGGTGGATACAGAAGTGGGGAGGTGAAGGTTACTTGAGGTAGATGGATAGTAGGTGGACAGATTGATGTGTATTGATGGGGTGGATGCATGGATTGGGTGGATGGATAGAGTAGGTTAATGGGTTGATAGGCAGGTGGATGAATGGGTGGATAGGTCAATATGGGGCTGGGTGGATGACAAGGTGGATAGATGGTGGGGGGTGGGAGGTAGGAGTGGTATAGTTAAACTGAGTCCAGTGCATGTGCCACAAAGGGCATGGTGAAATCTTATCCCACATTCACTCTTAACAGGGTCCCCTCTATAGTGGGACTGCTCAGATACAAAGAGATCTCCACCAAGCATAATTTAATTATTATTTTTTTTAAGTTGGAGTCTCACTCTGCCAGCCAGACTGGAGTGCGGTGGCCGGGAGTGGCCTCAACCTGCTGGGCTCCGGCGATCCTTCTGCCTCAGCCTTCCAAGTAGCCAGAATTACAGGCATGTGCTACCACGCCCGGCTGATTTTTTGATTTATTGTAGAGATGAGGTCTCGCTGCCCAGGCAGGTCTCGAACCCGTGGGCTCAGGCAATCCACTCACCTCAGCCTCCCAAAGGCGCGGGATTACAGGCTGAGCCACCGAGCCCGGCTTGATTATATTTCTTACTGGCCAGACAAGACTAGAAGGAGGATGAGCCTCCTGCTTCACTTCTCCCCTGTGGGAACCTACCCTGACCCCCACCATGAGACTGTCTTTCCCCAAGCCCCTTCTCTCCCTTGATACTTTTCTACAAACCCCACTCCCTCCCCCACTGCCCTAGGCCATGGCCACTGGAATCCTAGGAAAAGATGTATTAGGACAGAGGCTATTAGCTGCAGAATATTCAGAAACTGTGCTGACAAATGGCCCATCTCATACTGGTGGAGTCAGGTGATGGACGCATAGAAACAACACAAATAAAAATAGCAGCAGCAGCAAATGTGCATCGAGCATGGATCACAGGCCAGACACCCTGCTGAGGCTTCACGCTCACCACAGACGCTAGAGGAGCAGCCTTCCAACTGCACAATTTTATTGGAGCTTTTGTCAAAGGGATGATTCAACCTTTGGATCAATTCAATCTTGTGACTGTTGATTCTGCAGGAGCCAGGGACTGATGGGTAAGGAAAGTCACCTATGGCCATTCTCTCCTTGCCCAAAGGTGAATGGAGAGATGTCTTTTGTATGGGGCCACTCACCACCCTGGAAGAGAAACAGATACCATCCATCAATCTGGAAGGCAGGGGAAAGGGTATAAGGAACACTCCTGACAAGGGGGCAAGAGACACTGTCTTCAAGCTTGGGCCCAGTGCCACCATGTCAATATATTGTGCTGGATTAGAAAACCCATAACAGCCCTGCCAGTCTCACGAAGAGCCAAGGCAGAGCAGTGTGGTGATTAGTATAGCTTGTCCTAAAAGCCAAAATTATGATGAGGAGATTAACAGAGAGCAGAACCCATCTGCAGCTTCTCTTGTGAACAGCCAAGACTTTATGACCCGAGAACAGGCCAGAGCAACCGTGTGAAACCTGCTGCCTGGATTTGACCCACTATGCTGTCCTGTGCACCAAAGTGGTCTCCATGAGGCCACACCCACTGACACGCCAAATGCTCTGTCTCTTCCTTCTTTGAAAACCTGTCCTTGACCCTGACAAGGTCTTCTTTCTTGACCAAACTTCAGTCAGACTCCTCTGAGCCTTCTTCTCAACCTTGGTCTATCTTTAGCAAGAATACTGCTAAGTGTGTTTAGAGGGAATCTCCCACCCTTGATATCTGATCAAAGTCCCTGGCCTGCCTTTAACAAGAATCTTTGGTAAGAATCTCAGCACGTTATGGGTTCATTCCTCATCTGGTTCAGGTGTGCCTGAGGAAGGGCAATGGGAGGGGCCTTCCCATGAAAACAGGAATGCCTACCCCCTTTTCTGTGGCATAAACACAGCCCGGGATGTCCCTGCAGCACAAGAGGGCTTGCGGGATGCAGGTACCACTGCTCCCCACACCTCGGCTGAGTTAGTTAAGAAAGAATCCCCTTGCCCTGATGTCTCCTCTTAGTAACTTTCACTCACTGGCTCCCTCACTCTGCTCATTGGCTATAAATTCCCTGGTAACTCTTGTATGCAGAGTTGAGGTCACGCGCTCTCTCTCTCTCCATGGCAATAGTCTTGAATAAAGTCTTTCTTACTGTTTTAAGAGGTGTCAGGATAATTTTCTTTCTTCTGCATCCCGCATTTCTCTCCACTTACTACCCCATATCTTGGCAACCTTCATAACAAAGTTCCACAGGCTCTCTTTAGTACCTCACTGCCCAGTGGCTCTTGAATGCATTCCAAATAGACATCCATCTTGACTATCCTACCAAATTGGTTTCTGTCCAAGTCACCCCCAAGCTCTGTGTTACCAACTCCAGTGGCTACTTCTCTGACTCCACTGGCTTACTTCCTCAGCAGAAGTCAGCAGGGTGGGCCATTTCCTGCATTCAACACGTTGTTCTTTCTACTTCTGTGATCTCTCCCTTTCCTTTTCCTTTTTCAACCTTCTTGGTCATCCTCGTCAGTCTCCCAAGCATGTTACTCATTGTCTCCCCGAATTTAAAGTGTCTGATGACCCCAGAGAGCTTTCTCAGACTCTTCTTTGTTTTTCTTCTTGCCCTAGGAGATCCCAGACAGTTCCCTAGCTCTAAATACCATGGATGTGCTGATGATACCTCAGATTTATCCCTTGACTTCTCCCAGGATCTCAAGTCTTATACTTTCAGTGGACAACTCAGCACTTGTAGTGAGATGTCCAGCAGATCTCAAACTCACTCTGCCTGAAACAAAACTGTCTATTTCCACTCGCAACCCACTCACACAGCTATTATTCCCCTAGTCTTCCCCCACTCAATCTTTCATTCATTCAGCAAATACTCATCAAGTACCTACTATTACCGGTACCAGTACCAGACACTGTGCTGACCCTGCCAAGGTCTGATCCCTCTCATTGCCCTGTGCCCTTCCTCAGGCACATCTGAACCAGGTGAGGAATGAACCTTCAACCTGCTGAGATTCTTACCAAAGATTCTTGTTAAAGGCAGACCAAGGACTTTGATCAGATATCAAGGGTGGGGAATTCCCTCCAAACACACTTAGCAGAATTCTTGCTAAAGATAGGCCAAAGTTGAGAAGAAGGCTCAGAGGAGCCTGACTAAAGTTCGGTCAAGAAAGAAGACCTTGTCAGGGTCTTCAGGACACTATCATAAAAGGGCACTACCATATGTAAAGGAGAAAAAAATTCCTTTCTAGGAAATGGCAACACCATGTGCCCACTTCCTCAAGACAAAGTCTTGAGAATCATCCTCAATCCCTTTCTTTCCCTACATTAGTGGTTGTCAACTGGACCGATTTTGCTCCCCAGGAAACACTGGGCAAGGTCTGGAGACAATTTTCATTGTCATAACTGGGTAGGGGATGCTAGTGTCATCGAGAGTGCAGAGAGAGGCCAGGGATGCGGCTAAACATCTCACATTGCACAGGACAGCCTCCGCAACAAAGAATCATCCAGGCCCAAACATTAATAGGACCGGGTCCGAGAAACTGCCTTATACCCAGTCCACCAACCCACACCACTGACTTTGTTTCCAATATATATCTCAATCTCATAACTTATCTTCACATCCATGGCCACCAACCTTGTACAAACTGTCATTCTCTCTCATGGGATTATCGCCACAGACTTTTTAGACGTTGAGCTTTCTTTTTTTTCACTAGGCCTCATCTCCTTGCCATCAGGGGTGGTATTTTCCATTTCTGCATCCTGGGCAATTATCAGAGGATGTGGCTCTTCCTTGTGTGTACTATCATTATTACCACCACCATCATCCTAATCCACATCATCACCATCACCGTCACCACCATCATCACCATCACCATCACCATCGTCATTGTCACCATCATCATCAGCACCACCACCGTCACCACCATCACCATCACCACCATCACCATCATCACCATCCCCAAAATGACCATCAGCACCACCGTCATTATCATCACCACCATCATCGTCAGCACCATCATCTTCACCATCATCACCATCACCATCGACAAAATCGTCACCATCACCGTCACCGCCATCATGATCACCATCACCTTGATCACTGTCACCATCCTCACCATTATCACTACGATTATCAGCATCACCATCATCGTCAGCATCACCATCATTATTATCATCACCACCATCGTCATCATCACCATCACCATCATTATCACCGTCATCACCATCACCATCCACAAAATCATCACCATCACCGTCACCACCATCATCACCATCACCATCATCATCGTCATTGTCACCATCATCATCAGCACCACCACCGTCACCATCCCCAAAATGACCATCTGCATCACCGTCATTATTATCATCACCACCATCGTCATCATCGCCATCAGCAGCAGCAGCACCAGCTTCACCATCATCACCACCATCGACAAAATCATCACCATCACCACCATCGCCATCATCCTCCCCGTATCACTGTCACTGCCCCACCATCATCACTATGATTATCACCCTCACCATCACCACCAAAATGACCATCAGCGCCACCGTCATTATCATCAGCACCATCAGCAGCAGCACTGTCATCTTCACCGTCATCACCATCACCATCGACAAAATCGTCACCAGCACCGTCACCCCCATCATGATCACCGTCACCATCATCATCACCTTGATCACTGTCACCACCCTCACCATTATCACGATGATTATCACCATCACCATCATCATCATCATCACTATCACTATCACGTCATCATCATCACCATTGTCACCATCAGTAGCATCACCACTCAAGTATTGATTCTGTCCCAGGCCCTGTACTGGGCACTTTATACACATCATCTCAGACAGTCCATCCCCACTCCAACACACACACACACACACACACACACACACACACACACACACACACGCTTCTTTGAAGTGGGCATTTTTGCTCTAATTTTATTTTTTTAATGTCCCATTAGCTGATAGATGACTTGCCTAAACTTTGGAATCAAGCTGCCTAGCTCTGACAAATTTTCCCTATTTGACTTTAGGTGTAAATCATTCAACCTCATTTGTTCCTCAGTTTCCTCGCCTGTAAAATGGGGAAATACTAGTGCTTACATCACAGAAAGCATTCCAAGCACAGTAAGGATTCCAAGAAGTTGATCCATGTAAAAAAGAAAAATGTTAACCGATCCGTTGGCAGGTTTAAGAACAATAGGGAAACTGAGGCTCACCAAGGTGAAGCACCTTGCTCAAAGCCCTGGTGAGAGGCCTAGCCGCACCCCACACTACCACATAAGGCTGCGGCTCATAAGTTGCCAGAAAATGCTTGCTGGAAAATAAAAATGACAGAATAAATGAACCATTGGGCACCCAGACCTGCCACCCAGCTCCTCTGCTCCAAGGGACTCTAGGGAGGGAGGAGACTTTCCTTTTGGATTTCTATAAAATATTCTAGAAACAGCAAAAACCCTGAATTAGGCTCTTTTTGTTCTTACAGCTTTGACTTTTCAGAAATCTCTCTACCTTCCTCTCGGAGCCTGCCTTCCCCATTTTAGGGGGGAAATGAGACTTCCTGAAACAATAATAGCCTTCCAGACACAACATTCATTTTCCTTTCTCTTTGTTTTCCCAGACAGCCCCCAGCCACCCTCTTCCATTGCCCACCCCCCAACTTCTCTCTGTGCACCTGCTGTCAAACGCATTAGTCCCTGGGACCGGCCTCCCAAGAATGGAGACGAGGAGGCCATGATGTATCCATGACATTTGCTCTTCCGTAAATTAGCTTGTCTGCAAGGCTAAATAAATTACTCCGAAAGAAAGTTGCTTAAAGTTCATTTTTGATTACAGTGATGAATGCAGATTTATTTAGAGGCCTTCGGGAGTTGAGAAAATTAAGAAAAGAGAGAGCCATTATCTTCAATCAACAGGGTGCATCTCAGTCCCCCCCAAAAGGAGGAGACCCCAGCCGTCCGTATTTGGCCCTGGGGAAGGAACTCTGAACTTTCTAATAGGAGCCCTTTCCCTTACAAAGACTGCAAGAATTGCCTGCAGGGTGGAGTAGGTACCACCTTTTGTCCCCCATACACGACACACTGCTGTTTCCAAGGGTCCATCCTCATAAGCTGCTCTTCCTTCCTTTCCAGCTTTCACATGCCCATCCACACCAAGCTGGGGGTTCTCCTCCTCTAGGAAGCCTTCCCCACAGAGAGCCAAGCAGCCTTTCTCTCATGCCTCCTTTTGTCCATTCACTCTCTCGTGGGGCTTGTTCTGGGTTCCCTGAGCCATACCTGTTTGCTCCCGATACCAGCTCTCGGTGCCTGGGTTTCCTGAAACATCCCTAAATAACCATCAAAACAAGATGTCTCTGTGGCACCTTCACCCTCACACGGTGGAAGGAGGCTACAGCCTTCCCTGGCTCCACTGGGAAGCCGCCTGAGGGACAGCCATCCCCAGCTGACCCTGGATGGAAGGAGGAATTTGACATCAGAGAACCTGCAGAGGCAGGCAGAGTTGGTCCTGCAGGCGGAGTTGGTCCTGCCGCCCTCAGGGGTCTTGTCTCTTTGTCCCTCTCCTCACCTGCTGGGACCTCAGACAGAAACCAGCTCCCCACCCCCGTGCCTCTCTCTGGTTCCCTGTGTCCATCCCCAGGACCTGTTGGCCTAGCCTTGTCAATCTCTCTTTCCTATCCCCAGCCTCCACCCTCACCAGGCATAGAGTAATGTCACCTCCCCATGGACTCTTGTCACAGCCCAGCTGGTCTTTGGTTTTCTCCTTAAATTTTTCCTGAATGTGGCAAAGTCAGAGAGGTGTGTCGGAACATGGAACCTGAGCATGCGGCCCCCATGGTGCAAGCCTCCTGTCATGGTGCAGCACCGTGGCCCACCGCGTTTCCTGGCCCGGTCTGAAACCCTTCCAGGCCTGTCAGTCAGGCCTCCCAGTTTCCATGGGTCCATGTGGCCAAAGTCCACTGCTCCACCTCTAAGGAGATAGAAATTGCATCTTGCTGAGTCCTCCCCTTATGTGACAGATGTCTGTTCACGTGCCAGCAGCCAGTGACTGGAGACACGTTCCAAGAAGAAAACCACTGAAACCCTGCTTGGCAGCGTCTGCAAACTCAAACCTTACTGAAGAGTAGGCTGGCCCCCAGCTTCCGGCACCAGAACCCTCATACCTCCCAGGCACCCACATGGCCCTCTCTGGCAGCCTGGCTTCACAGGGGATTTTTCCAAAACGGTGTGCAGCAACCACAGCCTGATCAGCTACGTTCAAATCGGCATCATCATGAAAGATAACACGAGGCTTCAGCGACATTTCAAGCACCGGAGAAGCCTGATTCTCAGCAGCTGCCCCTACCCAGGTCATCTGTTACCAGGACACGGCCATGAGCGGCGTCCTCAGTTGCAGGAAGGCTACCTTGCCCTCGCCTGTGGAGAGATCAGATCTGACGCCTTACACGGTACCATATGCCCCAAGGAAGAAAAGAAAGACGTGCTTTCTGTCTGGTAGGCGTTCAGGTGATGTCTGACATGCCCGGGAAGAGGCGAGCAACCAAACAGCGACCCAGGTGAACCTCCAGGCCCTGGCCTGCAATGCCAAGACTCTGCAGGTGACCCCAGCAGCTGCCAGAGGTGGGGGACAAGGACGCACAGGATCATCAAGCCCCCCTTGTCTGCCAGGGGCAACTTCCAGCAGTGTCATGTCATTCCCAGGACCATGGATTCACCTGGGAGCTGAAGTCCCCTCAAGACCCGGGACAGTGTAGAAGGTCAACGTCACCCACACACCTCGGCGGTTCCTGGGGCTTGCCAGGGCTCCCGGCTGGCTGCAGAGGAGAGCTGGCTGAACTGGCTGATGAGAGTCCAGGGCTGCCTCCACCAAGCTCCCAAGGCCTGGGCTTGACCAAAGGCGGGGATGCTCCTGCAGGGTGGGGACCGGAAGTCCAAGATCACAGTGTGGGCAGGACTGGCTCCCTCTGGAGGCTCAGCGGGAGAGTGTCCCATGCCTCTCCAGCATCCGGTGGCTGTCAGCAGCCTCGGCGTTCCCTGGACTACAGAAGCATCACCTCGTCCTCCTCCATCGTCACGTGATGTCCTCTCTGTGTGCGTCTGGGTCCAATGTTCCCCTTTTTTTGTTTGTTTGTTTGTTTTCTTTTGTTTTTGAGTTGGAGTCTCACTCTGTCGCCCAGACTGGAGTGCAGTGGCTGCTCCCGGCCACCGCAGCCTCGACCTGCTGGGCTCCGGCAATCCTTCTACCTCAGCCTTCCAAATAGCTGGAATTAGAGGCGTGTGCTACCACGCCTGGCTAGTTGTTTTTTTTTTATTTATTTATTGTAGTGATGAGGTCTCACCAAGTTGCCCAGGCGGGTCTCGAACCTGCGGGCCCAGGCAATCCACTCACCTCAGCCTCCCAAGGCGCGGGATTACAGGCTGAGCCACCGAGCCCGGCCCAATGTCCCCTTTGTACAGCAGTCCAGTCCTGTTGGTTGAAGGCTCACTCCACGGACCTCATCCTAACTTGATTACCTCTGTAAAGACCCTCTTTCCAAGTAAGGTCCCCCTCATGGGTACTGAGGGTTAGGATTTCAAAATATGAATTCCACAAGGCTGTCTAACCCATAACAAAGCTTTTTCAAAATCCAGCTCCTCGGCCCACCCAGAGAGCTTTTGTTTCACTTACACCTAGAGGCAATCCTAACTGCACACAAGTGCTATGGATTGACTGTGCCCCCCCAGATTTATATGTTGACTCCTTAACCTCAGTGTGATGTATTTGGAGGTGGAGTTTTGGAGAGGGAATTAGATTTATTTTTATACATCTAAAATGCTATGACTGCCACCCTCTACCCCTGCCCACATTGTACCTCTCTTCCCATGTTCCCCAAAAGCTTGCCCCAGCAAGTGTCTTGCTTTCCTACTTCCCCCAGGTCCTCTTTACTGGCCCCTGCCTCAGTACCTTTGCACTGGCTGTGTCTGGAATGCTCTTCCCAGATTTCTGGCATTGGCCTTCCACCCATAGACTGGGTGGCTTCAACAGCAGAAATGTATTTTCTCACAGTCTGGAGGCTAGGCCGAGGCCAAGGTTCCAGCAGGTTTGACGTCTGGTGAGGGCTGCTTCCTGGGTTTTAGCTGGTACCTTCTCGCTATGTCCTCACATCGTGGAGAGAGAAATCTCCAGTCACCTCCTCTTTTTATAAGGCCACTAATCCCATCATTAAGAAGGCACTACTCAGCCGGGCTCGGTGGCTCAGCCTGTAATCCCGCGCCTTTGGGAGGCTGAGGTGAGTGGATTGTCTGAGCCCGCAGGTTCGAGATCTGCCTGGGCAGTGAGACCTCATCTCTACAATAAATCAAAAAATCAGCCAGGCATGGTAGTGCGTGCCTGTAATTCTGGCTACTTGGACGGCTGAGGCGGAAGTACTGCCAGAGCCCAGCAGGTCGAGGTTGCGGTGGCCGGGAGCGGCCACTGCACTCCAGTCTGGGCGACAGAGTGAGACTCCAACTCAAAAAAAAAAAAAAAAAGAAGGTCTTATGACCTCATCTAAATCTTATTCCCTCCCAGGCCAGGAGCAATAGCTCGTCTGTAATCCCTGTACTTTGGGAGGTCAAGGCAGGAGGATCGCTTGAGTCCAGGAGTTTGAGACCAGCCTGGGTAACATAGTAAGACCTCATCTCTACCAAAACAAACAAACAAACAAAAAGCTTAGCTGTATATTCCCAGCTACTTGGGAGACTGAGGCAGGAGGATTGCCTGAGCCCAGGGGGTCAAGGCTGCAGAGAGCCTTGACTGTGCCACTGCACTCCAGCCTGGGTAACAGAGTGAGACCCTGACTTAAAATAAAAGTAAATCTAATTCCCTCTCCAAAACTCCGCCTCCAAATACATCACACTGAGGTTAAGGAGTCAACATATAAATCTGGGGGGGCACAGTCAATCCATAGCCTCCCACTTAAGGATTCAGCTCAAATTCACCCCCTCCAAGAAGTCCTCCCAACCCCTTGTGTGCTGGTCACGCTCCACCACGACACTGTTTTACTCTTCGTGGTACGAAATGCCTACTGGAAGTGTCGTGTGGCTCCTGGTCACTCATCTGGGGCCTCCTTCTGCCTCTGTCCACAGGGAGAGGGCCCCCGTCTGCCTCGACCAATGCTGGACTTGGGGCCTTTGCTGGTCACAGTGGGTAGGTACCTGCCGTGCCCCCTGGGTAGGCTGGGAGAGCCGGTCTGCTAGTGCCCAGGTTGGCGGCCACCAAGCTCCAGGGAAAATCTGAGACGGGACAGTCAGGTAACAAGGGAGGGGCATTCTTTCTCCTTCCACAGCTTCCTCCTTGGCCTCTGCATCTCCCCACCCGCTCAAGGCTCCAGGACCCCAGGCATAACTGCCCAGCAGTCCCTCTGCAGTCTGCCCACAGCCTCAGGTCACCACGTGGCTCTAGGGTCCCCCAGCTCACCCGCTCCCTATTTAGGGAGCTCCAGGAAACAGCCAGAGAGAAGCACCCTGGAAAGGCCGATGCTTCTGGAAACCCCAGGCAGTGGACAAGGCCAGCTCCGATTAGGGGGTCACCTGGAGGACCAGCTTGGGGCTGGGGATTCGGAGAGACATGCTGATGGAGCCAGAGGGGAATTCAGGGCCAGCGCCACCTGCGTCGCGGCCAGGAGAACGCCACTGCATCCCAGCAGCTCCGGAGAGGCCTGTGGCCAGGCGGACGGGGCGTCTCTGGGCCCTGGGACACGTCCTGCCCCAGCCCTGCCCCAGAGGGCTGCACCCAAACAGTTTGATTCTTGGGGCCACAAGTGTCATGGTTGTTTGTGAGCTATAGCTCCATTTCTATAGATAAGCTTCTTGTCTATGAACCAGAAGTTGCTCAAGGGGATCCACCTTTCTTTCCTGTTTGTATTTCCATATGCTTACATCCAAAAAGAACCCAGCCAGGAAAGATTCTTCGGTGGCTAGATGCAGATATCTGGCATTCGTTTGGTTCACTCATGGATCCCAGAACCTTCACAGAGGGCTTCCCATGTGCAGGCATGGTGGCGAGTGCTGAAGTCACTCCTGTTTAGTGACCTGGCTCCAAAGACGGGCACTGGGGAGTTCTGTGACATCCAGCTAGTTGGGTTCAGGGCTGTCAACTAGGGTTTATTTCAGCTGCATGTCACAGAAAAGCCCCACGTAACAGAGTCTTAGTTTAAGAACAGGTGTGCTTCTCTTTCTGCTCAGTGGCCCTGCTGTGAGATGCCCCTGCACCAGGGACCCTTGTCTTTTATGACTCTGCTCTCCTCTGTCTCCTCATCCAGGATGACCTTATGGTCCAAATTGGCTGTTCTGGCTCCAGTTATCACATCCGATCCCAGCCAGGCGCAATTAGGAAGCACCAAAGAAGAGCGTGCTCTTCTGCCTTTAAAGTCACTTCCCAGAAACTGCACACCCATGTTGACTTATGGGCTGTGGGCTCCATCTTGATCCTGTGGCCACCTCCAGCAGCAAGGGAGACTGGGAAACAGGGTCTCTATTCTGTGTAATCCTAGGCCTGGCTAAAATCTGGGGAAATCAATCATTCAGGAAGAAGGGAGACAGCCGGCAGTCACAGACACTGTTTGCCACGTCCTCATCAGCTCCTGCACTGAGGCAAGCAACCCAGAAGTGAAACTTACACGCAGTAACACCCGGTGCCCCACCACGGGGCAGCTCTTCAATCAGGTGAGTGATTCTTCATTAGGGGCTAATGGATACAAATGCGTCCACGTGGCCAACGTCCCCGGTAACACATTTACATTTAATAGGCCCTTTGCTCATTGTTCTCCGGTGAACATGGACTGCCAGTAAAATTGAAAGCTTTAAAAGGTGGGTGGGGGGTGCTCAGGCCAAAAGAGTGACCCTGGGGGAGAGAATATCAGAGTAGGGACAAGCCTGTGGACCCCACAGGACAGCGGAGTCCCCTGCCCGTGCCGGGAGAAGAGCAAGGCAGAGTCAGGGTCTTCGGAAGCCCGCTGGGAAGCAGAGTTAGGAGACGTTTCTCGTTCCTGGTATATGCCCACATTATTTTGATGGATGGAGAGCAGATTAATTTACCGAGCCACAGAGGCAACAGCACGAGCCTGGCATCCACATCCAACCCAGGCTCAAGTCTTTTCCATGGTGTATGAACAAAGCCTGGCCTGCTGCTGTCCGCAGCCGGCTGGTCCCACCGAATCATGAGGGGAATCGATGGAGACTGCTCAAAGTGCTTCATGAACAGAAGTCTCTGCACAAGAGTGGAGCATCCCCTAGCGTCGCCTTTTAGGCTAAGCCAGAAGTGCCAACTCCCCGTTGCCCGTGATGACCCCGGACTTTGCTCAGTCTCATAAGATCATCCTGCAAGAAGGTACATAAATTCCTGAAGTTCAGACTCCCTCCCCAGCCTCCACTGACCGGCTCCACCCGGAAGAGTTTTGCAGGGAAGGCCTGGGTTAAGCCCATGGAAGGAGGACTTCAAGGGCTTCCAGAAGCTTCCAGCATGTTTCCCAAGGACGTCACCCAGCACACCCTCTGGGCCAAGAGCCTGAGCAAAATCAATACTGGACTCAAGGCCAGTTGAGCCCGGGTTGGCCCTAATTTTGGCCTCCACTGAACATTGCCCAGGGCTTTTGTGTTTCCCGAAAGCAGGGAAGAGGTTACAAGCTCCCGAGGTGATTACTCGGTGGCATTTGAGTCACCCCTGTATCGAGTTAAACTTGCATGTGGGCTGGGCTCGTCCCCTGGGGAAGGTGGATAGGGCTGCCCTTCACGGCAGGAGAGACGTCTGGGTTTCACGAGCCCCCATCCAGGGCTCCCTTTCTCATTCTCAAAACATTGCTGGGTCTGAGACTCCTGGGGCTGGCAGGTAACATTCCTACAAGGTGACCTCAAAGGGGCACAGAGCATCCCTTATTCAGGTCTTCTCTTTTCCACACTAGGAGCTCCTCTACCCTGTGATTTGGGGGTGACTCAGGTGCCTCCCCTTGTCTCCATGCCCCACTCCCCTCTCCACCAGTTGCTCCTGGAACCTCCCCTGCAAACGACTCCCCTTTGGGGGAAGACTTGGATAGCAAGGCACATGCTAGCCAGACCCCCGCAGAACCCCCAGGCATGGTCGGGAGATGTCTGAGCTTCCTAGGGCTCTCATAACAATTTGCCATGAGATTGTAGCTCAGGGCAACACACAAGTATCCCCTCCCAGCTCAGGAGGCCAGAAGTCTACAATCCAGGTGTCTGCAGTACCACCCTCCCTCCTAAGCCTCAGGGTGGGGGGTGGCCTCCCTGGCCTGATCCAGCTCCTGGTGGCAGCCAGCACTCCCTAGCTTGTGGCCGCATCACCCCAGTCTCTGCCTCTGTCCTCACATGACCTTCCCTCTCCTCTCTCTGAGTCTTCTCTTTGTCTGCCTCCCGTACGGAGACTTGTTATCAGATTTAGGGCCCCTCTTGGTCACCCAAGACGGTCTCATCTCCAGAGCCTTGGCTGAATTCCATCTACAAAGACCCTTCCCTCAATAAGATCTACTCACATGATCTGGGGCAGGATGCAGCGTGTGTTTGGAGGCCGTCATTCAGCCTCTGAGCAGGGTGCATGTTAGTATAAGCCAAGCTGCCAGGATACCTTGTGGACACAGAAATTGCCCGCCCCAAGTCTCAGGGAAGGGGTGGGAGGGTCACTGTGGAATCTTTCCCAGAAGTGGCCCAGAGGAGGGAAGGACAAAAGGAGCCACAGCTCAGTTCTAGGTATAAGAGGGTGGGTCCTGAGAGCAGGACACCAAAGGAACATTCAGGAAATCTCTGACTTGGCGACTTTGATGGGACCCACGCCAGGCCCTCACAGAGTCGAGCCCAGCTCAGTGACCATCTAACACACTATACTACAACTCCCAGCGTCCGAGGAAGGAAGGAATCCCCTGACATTTCTGTGGGAAATGAAGTCGGAGAAATATAATTACTGAACATTGACACTGAGCTCTGACAGAGCAGGTCTGCCTAGACCTGGTTAAGCCACATGATTAATCCAATTACACGAAATGACTAAGTGAACCCAAGTGGGGATTACACAGAGAACACGGCTGGCTTCTGCGGCGGAAGTGCCCCGGGGAGCCCTGCTGGGGTGGCCGAGTGGCCTCCGCACCTGCTGCCACCGCCCGGCCACCCCAAGACTAGTCCATAGCCCTGACTCCGTCCCCGACGACCCGTGGTCTCGATAGGTTGGGACCCTCCGCGCACTGTAAGCCTGTGTCTGGAAGCACATGGGAGAACCTCGTTATTTCTTCATTTACCCAACATTCACTGAGCATCTGTATTCCAGAAACGGCCCAGGGTGGACAAGGGAGGGGCGGGAAGGGCACGAGGGCTCCTCGGATGTCAACCTCCAGGATCTTGTGCAACTGCAGGGCCTGACTCAGCAGGGCTGGGCGGGACCAGGAAACCTGCATTTCCCAGGGAGAACCACCTGTTCCCCAGGGAGTCCATGCCGCGGGTCCCAAAACCAGGCTGGTGAGCCTGGCAGGCAGCCATAGGGAGCTTGAAGGTTGTTTTGAGAGCCCTGGAATCTGGGAAATGTTGTCCCTGGACACCTTGGAGCCGCGGATGGGCAAAGGCAGATGTGTCACAGGTGGGGCAGGCAGAAGAGTATGCAGGTAGGCGGGAAACCCACCTGGAACCTTCTGGCAAGGTGGGGAATGGTAAGAACAGGCCAAAATGCAGGAGCAGTCCTGGAGGATTTCCCAGGCCATCCTTCCTTCACTTCCTGCTGCTCCAGGCCAGGCCGGGCTCCCTCTGTCATCACTCACTGTGAAACGGCTTTTGCCAAAGAGCAAGAATTTCCTTGCAAGGGCACCAAGCAAGGAGGTGGGAGAAGAGCTTTCAAACCCGCCTCCCTGAAGATACGGCTTGGGGATACTTAGGGAGGCGGGGTGGTCTAAGGCGTGGGGACGGTGACTGATAGTGGGGAAAAGTGAAGGGCGGGCTTACGGTGCAGCGTCATGGGAGAGGTGGTTCAGGGTGCTTCACAGGATGTTTGTTCAGAAGGTAGTAGTGTCAGTGTGAAGTGAGGGCAGAGTGGGGTGCTCTGACATCAGAAGAATGCCTCGCCGGCACTGGCGCAGGCCCCATGGAAGAGTCAATGACCTCAACTGGTTTGAACTGGATGGGAGTTGGCCCAGGTCCGGGTAAGCAACCGAAGTGACCATGACCATGGTGACCTATCACGTTTTCTGTAAGCAGCCAGTGAAGGCCACATCTCAGTGCTCAGGGAGTGGCTTCCCTGGTCTTCAGCACCACAGAAAAAGGAAGAAATAGGACATAAGCCAGCAGGGCAGCCAGACCCGGTCACATCAGCCCTGGGTGTCACTGCTGCTGGGTCTGACGGTCGCCAGGGGGCTCCGCCAACCCCTCCGGCTGTCCCAGTCTCATCCAGATGCATTCATTAGACCCAGGACCCCCAGCGAGTCCCTGGATCCGTCTCCACCCTGCGTGGTTGCTTGTGAGGATAGAACCTGACCCTGAGAGTTAAAAGTTTCCACCTTCTAATCCCTAAACTCTAAGATAAATCTTTGGACAAATCCCAGGAGTTAGAGCCGGGGCTGCACCATCACCCCACCAACTTCATCCACACACAGCGCGTTCTGTTCATTACACTGTTCCCGTTAGAGCAAGGGTCTGTCTAATCACCAAACGCACAATACTGTTTTAGTGATAATTACAGGCCTTCCGGGACACAGCAAAGCACCCACTCCAGTAGAGGTGGGTGCTTTTTAATGCTGGGTGGGGGAGAGGAAGGAGCAACTGCCCCCAGACTCCTCCCCACTTACCTTGGGTAAACTGCACTGGCAACGTCTTCCACCAAAGAGGCTGTATCTACACTAGCACAATGTGGTCTACTGAAAAATTCTATCTCAGGCAGCACCACTGTTCAGCAGGTCTGCCCTATCTGTGTTCCTTGGCAATGGGGCACTTACCAGGTAGGGTGGGGGTAGGGACCCACATAACTCTCCTTCAAAGGCAGCCTCGTTTCCTGAGTCAAGCTGTGTGACTGGGACCAACCAGCTAGCCTCTCTGAGTCGCGTCAGTTCCATTTTCAGGTGAAGTCATAAATGCCCGCCAGGCTGTGCCACAGAACCAACGGGCATCTGGCGGGGTGGAGGACTCCGAGCATATTCCAGGGAAACGTAACACCTTCCCAACAGGGACTGTGAAAGTCTAAGGGTGCCCTGTCTGTCTCCCGTGGCCGTCTCAGCCAAGTACCCCTGACTCGGTGGCTGAAAATTGCAGAAGCTGAGCCTCTCACGGTGCTGGAGGTCAGAAGCCTGAGGTCAGGGCGTCCATGGGCCTCACCTTCTCTGGAAGCACTAGGAGAGGACCCTTCCTGCCTCTTCTAGTTTCCGGTGGCTCCAGCCTTGGCACTCCTTGGCTTGAAGACGTGGTGCTCCAGTCTCTGCCTCTGTCCTCACACGGCCACTGCCCTCACACGGCCTCCCCCCTCTGTGTCTTCTGTCTTTTCTTCTTCTAAAGACACCAGTCAAGCCAGGCTCCGTGGCTCAGCTTGTAATCCCACGCCTTGGGAGGCTGAGGTGAGTGGATTGTCTGAGCCCGCGGGTTCGAGACCCACCTGGGCAACTTGGCGAGACCTCATCTCTACAATAAATCAAAAAATTAGCCGGGTGTGGTAGCACATGCCTGTAGTTCCAGCAACTTGGAAGGCTGAGGTGGAAGGATCGTGGGAGCCCAGCAGGTCGAGGCTGCAGTGGTGGGGAGCAGCCACTGCACTCCAGTCTGGGCGACAGATTGAGACTCCAACTCAAAAAAAAAAGACACCAGTCATTGGATCAGGATCACTCTAACCCAAAATAATCTCATCTTAACTAATTACACCGGCAATGACTCAATTTCCAAACATGGTCACATTTAGAGGTTCTGGGTGGATGTGACCTTTTGGGGACAATACCTCACCCATTAATTACTTTGTGTAAAGCTCATAGATGTAGAACTGTCCCCATCAATAAGAGCTATGGAAGTGTTGCCCACTGTCATTTTTTTAATCTAAATTTTAATTAATTAATTACTTTATTTTTCAGTCGGGTTCTCACTCTTGTCACCCAGGCTGGAGTACAGTGGCATGATCATGGCTCTCTGCAGCCTCAACCTCCTAGACTCAGGCAATCCTCCCACCTCAGCCTCCCAAGTAGCCGGGGCTACAGGTGTGCACCACCACACACGGTAATTTTTTTTTACTCTTTTTTAGAGATGAGGTCTCACTAGGTTTCCCAGGCTGAACTTGAACTCCTGGGCTCAAACAATCCTCCCTCATCAGCCTCTCAAAGTGCTGGGATTATTACAGGTGTGAGCCACCGCATCCAGCTTCATTATCATTTTTTAAACAACTACAGAAATGCAAGTTGACTTGGTGACTTTGCTTTCTTGAATACTGTTCCACTTGCAGTGACAAGCATCGATGTGTGCTGCAGGCAGAAGGGAAACAGCAAGCTAAGACACAGGTGGCCACGCCATCCGTTGTGGAGCTGACCTGGGACGCCATATCCTGCCAGTCAGGCTGTTCTTGTCCTGACCCCTACTGCCCACTGCGATTGGAGAACCATCCTGGGAGATCCTGCATCATGACACAGACTCTCCTGCAGAGAAAAGACAAAAAGAAAGGGCTTTCCCTAATCCCAGCCTCAGTTTCCCCTTCCACACCCTCCCGACAGAGCTCCCCAGATGCTTTTGCGGATTCATGAGATAACAGCGACAGTGCATGTGTTTAAGGATTTGACACAGATGTTAGATTTATTGTTATTACTCTCCTTTCATGTCCTGGCAGTAACAAGCCCAGGCACTCCTGGCTTCTCCCAGCCTCTCGCATGATTTAATACGATTCACCCCTGAAAGCTGGGGACCAGAGACTATTAATTACGGCTTGATGACACTTGGCAGAAGCTGGAGAGAACGCCACTGCGACGTGGTGTGTAGGTTGGGAGCCCGACAGACTCCGTGACCGTCACGATGCTTGCCACGTGAGGGGGGTGGTGAGAGGATTTCACCCTATGGGCTTGAGAGTCACTGAATTTTTCCAAACGAGTAGAGTCCTGGCGTGTGGAAAGGACTCGTCCCTACCCAGAGCTCCAGGAGGCTGTGGCTAGTCTCACCAGTCTCCCCGACAGACTCGGGACGCCTGACTCCTCTGCCTCAGGAATACAGGGAGATGGCAAGCATGCAGTCATCACCCTGGTCTGAGGGACACATGTCCAAGACGTCCAGGGACACCTGACACCACAGGGAGTCTCCAGCCCCACAATGGCTATGTGTTTTTCCTACACGGAGCCACCAATGTACACTTAATTGATAAGTTAGGCACGGGAAGAGACACACTAATAATAAAAAAGAGCAACTGTAGCAATAGACTGATAAAATGCCCTCACGGAGCCTTGAGAACTGAAATCCTCCTCCCTGCCAAGCTCGACCCCAGGCTGGCTAAGCCCAGGCGTCCCTCCCCTGCAGCGGGTCCCCTCGGGCTGTGCTGCATCTTCTGTCCAGTGGGAGGGGACTCGGTCCCGGTCTCCCCTCCTCCCTAGCGCCAACACCCAGTGATTGTTCCGTTCTGGACTGGCTCTCACCAAGCCCATGAAAGCCCGGGAAATGGAACACAGGACAAAGGCCAGGAAGGTGGTGGGGAAGCCACCCAGCAGAGTGAGGAGTGAGTGACAGCCGGACCGGGACCAGGTGCTCCAGGAAGGGTCTGTCTTTCTGGAGAAGCAACTTCCCGTCCTGTCTTCCGTTCCCATCACCTCCACACCATCCCACAAAACACAAGGTCATCGGTCAGCTCCCTTCTTTCTCTTCCCTCCCTCTTTCCTTCTTCTCTCTCTCCCATTCCCCCCCCCCCGTCTCTTTCTCCTTCTCTCTCTCTGCCTTAGTCCCTCCTCTCCCCCCCACTTTCTTCCCTTTTCTGTCTCCCTTCCTCTCTCCTCCCTCTCTGTTTCTCTCTCTCCTTTTCTCTCTGTCTCTTGCATTCTCCCTTCTCTCTCTCCCACTCTCTCCCTCTCTGACTCTCTGCCTGTCTCTCTCTCCTTCTTCTCTCTCTCCTGTCTGTCTCCCTCCCTTCTCTCTGTCTCTCCTCTGTCTCTTTGTCTTCTTTTTGCTCTCTCTGTCTCTCTCTTTCCTTTCTCTCTCTCTGTCTCTGTTTCTCTGCTTCCCTCCCTCCCTTCCTCCCTCCCTCCCTCCTTCCCCCTGCCCCATTCTCAAGAGCCGCATCATCAATGAGAGAACCAGACCCTGGGCTGTGCCGCAAGCCCCTTCCTCAGAACCCGCAGGTGCACACCCTCGTGGAAGCAGACGTGACGGTGTGGAGGAGAAATCCACCGCTGAGTGACTGAGGAGAGGAGGGGCTGGACAGAGCCTTCCCATGGAGGACAGGGCAGCAGGGCTCTCAGGGAAGACCCGAGGGTGCCGCGCTCTCCCTGTCCCTGGACCCGTGCCTTCAAGGTCCTTAGTCCTTCCCAAGCAGACACTGCTCAGCCTGCTTTCAAACCCGACACCTCAACATCCACCCACAGGATGCCCCCGCTGCCTCCTCTCCCGGGGTGGACTCCCCGAAGGCTCTGCATCCTGGGCACGGCACAGGCCCCTCCTGTCTCCCCCCTCAGAACGCACCCATCCTGTGTGTCACCCACTTGGGAGACGCCGAGGAGATGACAGAGCCTGTGAATGAGGCAGTGTCGTCTGTGTGGCTCTTTCACCCGGCAACGGTGGCCTTCAGGGCCTGCTTTCCATGGAGCATGTGGCTCTGGGCGTGTGCAGGGAACAAATGAGGGGACCAGGGCTGGACCCTCCGTGGGGGGTCAGAAGACAGAAGGGGCAGCTCCGACAGGGCTGTGGGGTCAGGGGGCTCAGGGCGAAGGCACTGAGATGCTCGGGGTGAGCTGGAAAAGAGGCTCTGGGTCCTCTGCCCAAGAGAAGATGCCATGCCACAAGGAAGCGGCACATTGAGAGTCTAAGACCCTGACACGCCCCCACGCACAGGCAGCCCCAACCCCTGCAATTTCTCAGGATTGAGTGGCTTTTGTTTTATTTCAGGGGATCCCCACAATGCTCCTCCCAGCTCTGAAAGAAGGTGAATCATACTGGAGTCAGGTTAAGAGTACATGTTGACTCCTCAGACAGAGGGACAGGGCTGAGCCACAGGCCTACAAGTCCTGAGCACCTCAGGGGAAGCCAGGTCCAACAGTCCCGGGAAAGGCGGTTCTGAGGTAGTCTGGCACCCCAAGGTGGCTGCCAGGTGCCACATAACTCCAAGACACACACAGTGCTGGCCCCCGTGTCCATGGGGCAGGGACTCAAGATGGTCCCTCCAGGGCTCAGAGGGTGGAAGATTCTGCTGGGTAGGAGAAGTCCCTGACCTTGTGCATACTTTCAGTTCACACTTGGCGAGAGCTGATCCACAACAGGCTCTGTAGTTCACACCTGTTCCGTGTCAGACTCCATAGTTCACACCTGGTGAGCACCTGGTCATATTACCTGCCCACACCAAACCTCACAGCTTACACCTGATGAAGACTTGGCCACACCAAACTTCACAGTTCACACCCAATGGCCACCTGCCCACACCACACTTCAGAGTTCACATCTGATGCACAACTTTCCACACCAGACGCCATAGTTCAGATCTGGTAAGTACTTGTCCAAATCAGTTGACATATTTCTCACCTGGTGAGCACCTGCCCACACCAGACTCCATGGTTCACACCTGGTGAATACCTTCCCACACCTGACTCCATAGCTCATACCTACCCATGCCCAACTCCATACCTTTCACCAGTGTTGAGCTCCACACCTTTTTCAGATCAGCCCCTGGCCATGTGGCAGTTTTCTCCATCAGCTCCTCCATGCCCTGGTTCCCTTCCTGACCTGGGGAAGGGATGTGCCCAATGCCAGGTGGCCCTGGTTCTGGGTACCATCTGTGGGCACACCCTGTCAGTATACACATGCCTGTCTTCAGGGAGTCCAGGAAACAAGGCTTTTGAGCAGCCCTGAGCACAACCTCACAGTGCCGTCCTGCTGGGGCATTGTGGAAGGAACGTACATCTTCCGATCAGACTTAATTCCTAAATCCAGCTCAGTTCTGTGTGTCTATGCCCCTTGCCTGAGACCTCAGGCAGGGATAATGTCGAAGAAATAGACGTTATCTCCCTTTGCATCTCAGTGGACAGGGGCTGGCGTGACAGCTCCTGGCAGGACTCCACCCTCTCCATGTCCCTCTCCTGCATGTCCTCCCTCCAACCAGCGTCCCATTTGGTGATCATGGCCTGGTTGCCATCTTAATGCCACGTCCTGGACGCAACACTGGTTAGGGCGCAGCTGTGTTGGTGTCTACACTCTCGTGCGAGTCTGGACTCACACCCCGCTGTGCCATGGCCTGACTGTAGGGCCACCCTGGCAAGTATTTCAGTTTACCAAACCTTGGTTTCTCCATCCGGAAGTTGTTTGCTGGAGACACTGCATGGAACGATGGCTGCAAGGCCCTGACCATCACTGTCCACGTCATCAGGTCCCCTGCCCAGAGCATGGCTGTGTTCTCACGTGGTTGGCACAGAGCAGAATGGGGGGAGAGGGTGACACATGCCCACACTGGGGTTGCAGATCACACATGGAGAGGTCGAGGTGCAGCACAGCCCTGAGGCAGGACATGCATTTGCACGGGCCTCATGGTCTTGCTCTGAAGATTGCAGGACAGAAGGAATGCAGTCAAATCTTGATAAATATCAACTATTAGGAGTAATAGCCAACATTTATAAGTTGCATGTGTGGGGACGGGAGGGTGTTAACTCACTGAATCCCGAGCCTTCCCCAGAGCGCAGGTGTCCCCATGTCAGAGGGAGGAAGCCCAGTGTAGAGACATGAAGCTATTGCAAGAAGGGAGCACATAGTTATCGGTGTGTGCAGCTCCCTGGCGAGGCTGAGGTATGAGCCCAAGCATCTGGCTCCCGAGCCTGACACATAGCCACGGGCCTTGGACTGTCCCATACCTCAGTAGCACTGTTCTCGCCATGATCTGTGGATTCACATCACATTCTTTGAGAGTGTGGGCTATGCCTTCGTGGCCCACCTGCCCAGGGCAGGTGTTTAAGAAAAGACACTGGGTAAACTCTACGAAGGAAGAGGTCCCAGGATGAGCCACACCTTGGCTCTGAGGTCCTGACCCTGACACACAGGCAAAGGATGAGATTTGCAGTGAGCTGTGTACCCACCAGGGCCAGGAACGAATCCAAGCAAAATGGTACATGGCTGTCACATTGCATTCAGGTAGGGGAACAGAAGCCCATTCTGATCCATGAGAAGCTGCTGTGGGAAGTAGCCTTTCCTGTGTTTCTACTGCCTGGGCCTGGTGTGGGCCACTGGATGGTCATGTCTGGGGATGCCGGGCCCCTTGCTGCCTCCCAGCTTGGCCTCCCAACTCAGGGGATCTCAGTAAGAGCAGGTGCTTCGGGGTTGTGGGTTTCTAAGTGCCCACCAGCGAGGCCACTCAGCTTGCCGGGGCCCCCCTGGCCTCCAGCAGCATGCCTGGGTGTATGAGGTCCTCTCTGAAACAAGGAGCTGAACCCTGCTCCTGCCCTGCTAGGCTGACAGGACCCTCGTCTGTGCCGACAGAAGAGCTGGCTATGCACATGGACAGCCCTGGGCAGTCAGTGTGGAAAACAAGGCCCCGAGCTGGAGAAGGAGCCCTCACAGGCCATGTGCATACACACCACACATGCCAGCACACACGCACATGCACACACACACATGCAAACACTCACATGACACAGGCACATACCTGCGCATCACACACACGGATATGCACAGCACACAATGCTCACATGTACACATGCATGTGTGCACACACATATATGCATTGCACACATATGGGGAGATACATTCACACATGCAATGCTCGTTGCACACATGAGAACGAAACCCATGGCCCAGGAGAAGCAGAGACAGGGAGGACAGCACGACACCCAGGGCAGCCCCCGGAGCCCCAGTGAACTCCCTGAAGGTGGCTTTCCGGTTGTGTTGGTACTGGAAACCAAGGTCAGAGGCCAAGCCGGACCTCGTCCCAGCCTCCCGCTCCTGGGCATGGCCACCTCCACAGCCTGACCCCGGCTCTGATCATGACCTGACCCCTAACCCATAGCTGCTTGGTGACACTCCTTCCATGTCCTGGGCAGTATTTGGTGGATGGGACATTCTGTACTGTGAAACATGGGCCTCTTGGCACCCCAGGACACTTGGACCGTCTCTGGGCGTTTCCAGCTTCTTGTCCCTGAGTAGGGAGCAGAGGGCAGATGGCATTCGGTCTCCTGTCCTGGTCCCTTTCCCACCGCCCTGACTCGCCAGCCACTCCTGGAGGCTGTGACAAAGGGGGGCGGCAAAGTCCAGGCTTGCAACAGCAGGGCTGGCTCCTCCTGTGCTCCCAGCTCCTGCAGGCCTCACCCAGCCACCTCCCTTTATTCCAACCGCAGGCGTTGGGCCCAGTATGCAGGACTTCCTGAGCCCTTGCAGGTGCAGCAGGGCTCCCAGAGGCCCCTGCAGCAGACCCTGGCCTGAGACTCTGGCTGCAGCCCCACCCCGAGGGTCTCTCCTGGATGGCTCCAGCTTCTTCCCTCGGTGTCCCCAGCCCCAGGGGGGATAGGAGCAACTTCGGTTCTCACCTAATTCTCTTTCTGCCTTTCTGTTACTAATGAACAATTTTTTACACCTAGTTAACCGTTTTTACTATGAAATCCGTTCCACTGAGATCCCCGACATGGCTTGGTCGCTGGTGCATGTACTGGGTGTGGGGAAGCAGTGGCCTCTGCCGTCAGCCTCCCAGGTGGCCCAACCTTCCCGGGAGGCTGCCCACTCCCTCAACAGGAAGGTCAGAGGACAACCGCACCTAAACCCATCCATGCTACACAACCCGGCCACGCCCAGCCCCACCCACCTAAGGACCACACGGTGTCCCTGCACGTGGTCCCAGCCTGACCAGTGCCCCCGCCTGTAAACTGCTGAAACTATGGAGGAAAAGGAGCCCTGGGGTTTGGGGGTTTGTGGAGATGAGGGAGCCGGTCTGACCCCGGGGGCAACAGGCAGCAGGACTAGGCCACTGAGTGCCTGCTTGTGTCAGAATCCAATCCCACCTGAATGCGAGCACCTCTCTCTGGCTGCAGCCAGGTTGATTGCATTTCTGTACTTTGGAGCCCCGAGAGTCTAACTCTTGAAATGAGTCGGCGGAGGCCAGGGCGTCCCAGAACCTTCAAGGCATGCCAGGACCTGAGCAGCCCTGCCACAGTGGTTCTCAGGAAGGGCCATGGTTCCCTCTGTCCTGGCCGGTCAGGGGGGCCCCAGCCCCAGCTCCCACACCCCCGGGGGACTACCCTTCAGGGGCACCTGCATCTTCCAGCACCTGCACCCTCTGTTCCTGCACATCTAGGGGAAGCTGCTCATTTATGTCAGTGACGGCCTTGGCTTTCAGGCCTCCTGGCCTTTCCAGGCTCTGCCCACCCCCCACTTCCTGGAGCTATTCTGGTGGATGTGTGGGCCCCTGATTGTGACTCCTGTCTCCCCATTTGACATGGACTCCTACTTTCTGAGCCAGTAAAGAGAAGCTGGGCTTCATGCTGCCCTTCAGAACTCGCCACCGAGGGAGTGTTCTAGAAAGACTCCCCAGGGGCAACCTAGCTCCTCTCGGACCTGGAGCAGGACACAGCAAAGACCCAGCAATGCCAAGGAGTGCAGGTGTGAATGCAGGTTCCAGAGCCCCAGATCAGCCTCTCAGGGAGGTCTCGCTGTGTCCCTGCAGAGCGGTGAGCTCACCTCAGGAGGTGGGGCACTTCCTGGACCCCCACCTGATGGCCTCTGCAGGACGCCCTGTCACCGGGACGCCTCCCCTCCCTCACACCCAGCCCGTCCCCAGGTCTCGGCCCTGTCTCTCCAAATATCTTCAGGATTCCCCACGTGTCCCAACTCCACGGGCTCTGCCCTGAGCCGCCATGCACCTTCAGGGCCCCCGGCCCAGTGACCCTCTCCCGCTTTCCCTGAGACCCCTGTGTGCAGGCTGGAATAGCGTCCCCAAACTCGTGTCCACGCAAAAACTCACCACGTGCCTTTGTCGGGAAATAGCATCTTTGGAGACATCATCATATAAAATGTGATCAGATCGTGGACCAAGACGGGCCCTAAACACAACAGTGGGTGTCCTAACAAGGAGGTGTGGACACAGATGCACACAGAAGGAGGACAAGCATGTGACGGGGTTGGTGGGGAGCACAGGGCCGCCAAGTGGGGACCAGGAGGCCGAGGCGAGCGCCGCCGCCGAAGCTGGAGAGGCAGGAAGGGCTCTTTCCCAGCGCCCCAGGAGGGAGCACAGCCCGGTGACCCCAGTCTCCAGCACTGTGAGAGCACATTTCTCTTCTGAGGCTGAGCGTGGTCATTTGCTAAAGCAGCCACAGGACTTGAGCACCATCTGCTCACCTGATCTTCTCTGGGAGGTCGAGTGAACTTTTATTTTTTTTTTGAGCTGGAGTCTCACTCTGTCGCCCAGACTGGAGTGCCGTGGCCGCTCCCAGCCACCGCAGCCTCGACCTGCTGGGCTCCGGCGATCCTTCCGCCTCAGGCTTCCAAG
>NW_007197614.1:275707-299438 GCF_000164805.1 Carlito syrichta | reverse complement strand
CAGAAGGCTGAGGCGGAAGGATCGCCGGAGCCCAGCAGGTGAGGCTGCGGTGGCTAGGAGTGGCCACTGCACTCCAGACTGGGCGACGGAGTGAGACTCCAACTCAAAAAAAATAAAAAATAAAAAATAAAAGCGCAAACCTTCCCCTTTCCCTCTTCGGCTCAAAACCTATCCATTGCTGCCATTTCACTTAATATAAAAATAAACATGCCGGGCTCGGTGGCTCAGCCTGTAATGCCGCACCTTTGGGAGGCTGAGGTGAGTGGATTGCCTGAGCCCGCCGGTTTGAGACCCGCCTGGGCAGCGAGACCTCATCTCTACAATAAATCAAAAAATCAGCTGGGGGTGGTAGCACACGCCTGTAATTCCGGCTACTCAGAAGGCAGTGGAAGGATCGCCGGAGCCCAGCGGGTCAAGGCTGCGGTGGCCGGGAGCAGCCACTGCACTCCAATCTGGGTGACTGAGTGAGACTCCAACTCAAAAAATAAATAAATAAATAAAAATAAATATCTTTTAACAGGATCAGTCTCCAGGGTGGGGCCACCCCACCTGCCTCCCCAGCCTCCTCTGTCACTCCTTCTCCACCTCCAGAGAAGGGGTGTGAGTGGGAACACTATTCCACCCAAATGAGAATGCTGTTCCCTCTGAGTGTGAACGCTGTTCCCTGGGGGTGAATGTTATTCCCTCTGAGTACAAGCGCTGTTACTTCTGAGTATGAACTCTGTTCCCTTGGAGTGTGAGCACTGTTCCCTCTGAGTATGAATGCTGTTCCGAGTGTGAATTCTGTTCCCTCTGAGTGTGAATGCTGTTCCTACTGAGTGTGAACACTGTTCCGTCTAGTGTGAACACAGTCCCCTGTGATTGTGAATGCTGTTCTCTCTGAGTGTGAATGCTGCTCTATCTGAGTGTGAACACTGTTCCCTGTGAGTGTGAATGCTGTTCCCTCTGTATGAGAATGTTGTTCCCTCTGAGTGTGAATGCTATTCCCTCTAGTGTGAACACTATTCCCTTTTAGTGTGAACACTGTTCCCTCTTGGTGTGAATGCTGTTCTGAGTGTGAACACTGGTCCTTCTGAGTGTGAACACTGTTCCCTCTGAGTGTGAATGCTGTTCCCTCTGAGCATCAATGCTATGCTCTCCAGTGTGAATGCTGTTCCCTCTCAGTGTGAACACTGCTCTTTCTGAGTGTGAGCACTGTTCCCTCTGAGTATGAATGCTGTTCCGAGTGTGAATTCTGTTCCCTCTGAGTGTGAATGCTGTTCCCTCTGAGTGTGAATGCTCTTCCCTCTGAGTATGAATGCTGTTCCCTCTGAGCATGAATGCTATACCCTCCAGTGTGAAGGCTGTTCCCTCTCAGTGTGAACATTGCTCTTTCTGAGGATGAGTACTGTTCCCTCTGAGTGTGAACACTGTTCCTTCTTAGCATGAATGCTATTCCCTCTGAACATTAGTGCAATTCCCTCTAGTGTGAACACTGTTCCCTTTTAGAGTGGACACCTTTCCCTCTGAGTGTGAATACTGTTCCCTCTAAGAGTGAATGCTATTTCCTCTGAGTGTGAACACTGTTCCTTCTTAGTGTGAATGCTGTTCCGTCTGTGTGAACGTTTTCCCTCTGAGTGTGAATGTTGTTCCCTCTGAGCATGATGCTATTCCCTCTAGTGTGAATACTGTTCCCTTTTATTGTGAACACTGTTCCCTCCCAGTGTGAATGCTGCTCCCTTTGCATGGGAATGCTGTTCCTTCTGAGTGTGAACACCATTCCCTCTTAGTGTGAACACTGTTTTCTCTATGTGAATGCTGTTCCCTCTGAATGTGAATGCTGTTCACTCTCAGCATGAATGCTATTCCCTCTAGTGTTAACACTGTTCCATCTGAGTGTGAACACTCTTCCCTCTCAGTGTGAATGCTATTCCCTCTGAGCATGAATGCTATTCCCCCTAGGGTGAACATCATTTCCTCTGAGTTTGAACACTGTTCTCTCAGAGAGTGAGTGCTGTTCCCTCTGAGTGTGAACACTATTCCCTCTTAGTGTGAATGCTGTTCCGTCTATGTGAATGCTGTTCCTTGAATGTGAATGCTTTCCCTCTGAGTGTGAATGTTGTTCCCTCTGAGCATGAATGCTGTTCCCTGTCAGTATGTATGTTCTTCCTTCTGAGCATAAATAATGTTCTCTCTCAGTCTGAATGCTATTCCCTCTGGGTGTGAACACTGTTCCCTCTTAGTGTGAATGCTGTTCCCTCTGAGTGTGAATACTGTTCCCTCCAAGCATGAACACTGCTCCCTCTCACTATATATGTTCTTCCTTCTGAGCATAAATACTGTTCTCTCTCAGTCTGAATGATATTCCCTCTTAGTGTGAATACTGGTCCCGCTTGGTGTGAATGCTGTTTCCTCTTAGTGTGAATGCTGTTCCCTCTGAGTGTAAACACTGTTCCCTCTTGGTGTGAATGCCATTGTCTCTGAACTTGAATGCTATTACTTCTAGTGAACACTGTTCCCTCTGAGTGTGAACACTGTTCCCTCCGAGTGTGAATGCTGTTCCCTCTGAGTGTGAATGCTGTTTCCTCTGAGTGGAAATGCTGTTCCCTCTGAGTGTGAACACTGTTCCCTCTGAGTGTGAATGCTATTCCCTCTAGTGTGAACACTATTCCCTCTTAGTGTGAATGCTGTTTTCTGAGTGTGAATGTTGTTCTCTCTGTGTGTGAGTACTGTTCCTTCTGAGTGTTAATGCTGTTTTCTGAGTGTGAATGTTGTTCCCTCTGCATGTGAACACTGTTCCTTCTGAGTGTGAATGCTGTTCTCTCTTCAGCATCTTTTCCCTTCCTCTTAGCCCAGAATCTCCAGGTCTTTCCCTTTTTCTCTGTTGCTCATTCTCAGTTCAGAGAAGCTGAGAGGTGTGAAGACAAGATGATGTGCACTGATCCACTCCCATGTGTGACCCTGATCACATGCCACTCTATGTGCTTCAGACCCGGTCTCTTAAGTGAAGCCTTGCAGGTAGTCAGAGGTCCCACATGCCAGCCATGCTCTGCCTGAGGTCAGGGTTTCCTGTCCATGGTCTTATTCATTATCTCTCTCTCTCCCTCCCTCCATATGTCTCTCGCACGCTCCTCCCTCCCTTTGTCTCTGTCTCTCACACACTCTTTCTCTCTCTCTTTCTGTCTCTTGCACACACACTCTCCCCTTCTCTTTCTATCTCTCTCCTGCCACTCTCTCCTTCTTCCTCTCTCTGTCTGTCTCTCATACCCTCTCTCTCTTTCTTATCTCTCTCCCCATCTCTCTGACACACACTCTCTCTGTTTCTTTTCTTCTCTCTCTATACACGTGTGCACATACATGTGTGTCTATATATGACATTGTTAGGTGTACTTTATACATTTACATAAACTACATGTGACTGTGCAAATCTTTTTGCAACTTGCTTTTATGTGAGTAGTATAATTTGAGACCCATCCATGTTGATAGATACTGATGTGATTTAAATATTCTAACTGTGGCCTGACACCCACTGGGGGATGCCCCATCACATATTCTTACAAGCCCCTTCCTACTCATGGTCACAGGTGGCCTTCATTTCACACCAGGTTGCACTAGTACAATGATGTGGCAGTGGACACAGTTTGACTTGCCTCTGTGCAGGTGTGCAAATTTTCCTAAGGTTACATCCCAGGAGTGATATTATGGGTCATGCAATGGAAGTGTTTCAGTGACACTGGATATCATCAAATGACTCTTTCAGGGATCATAGCAACTGACACTCCCAGCAGCAGTGAATCCTTCCATTAGTTCATGCATCTACTTATCCAACAAGGGCTCAATTCCTACTCTGTGCACACCCAGTTATGGACATCACACTGGCTGTGTGGTCCAGCACTGGGACAGAGAGCACAGACACAGGGTCAGCCTGCCTAGTCGCAAGTCACACCTCCACAACTGACTAACAGGACAGACATGGGAGAGTTATACAACCTCCTCGGGTCTCAGTTTCCTCATCTGTGACATCCTATAAAGATGAAGTATATACATAGATCTAGACAGATGCATAGCTGTGGATACACAACCAGATATAGAGACATAAACACAGACACGTGCAACTCGGTATAGATTTAGATGCTCATAGAGACAATACAGACGTAGATTTAGATTTAGATACAGATATGCAAATAGATATGGACACAAACAAAGAGACAGAGGTATGGATATGGGCACAGATACAGACACAGACATGGAGATATAGATATGGATAGATGCATCAATATAGATACAGACATAGACATAGTTTTGGATGATGATATCGATATAGACATAAATACTGGTACAGATATAGTTATGCTTAGAGATACAAACATAGACATAGGCATAGACAGATTTAGATGGTGATAGAGATAGAGATCCAGACATGTAGACATATAGATATAGATATGCACATAGACATTTAGATATATAGATATGCACACAGATATAGATATAGTCATACAGAGATATATATAGATGCCTACAGACATAGATATATAGATATGAACATAGTTAGATATAGACATAGACATAGACATATATAGACAAGCTCATAGACATAGACATATAGATGTGTAGATATATAGATATCAACATAGACATGTAGATACATAGATATGCACATATAGACATAGATATACAGATATTTAGATATAGATAGATATAGGCATGCACATAAATACGTACAGACATAAACATAACATAGATATAGATTTAGATGGTATAGATATGTGTAGACTGATATAGCTATAGATATGCACATAGAAATAGACAAACCGCCTATAGATACAGATTTAGATGATGTATAGTCATACTTAGAGACAGACACAAACATAGACATAGGCATAGATATAGACACAGACATAGATGTAGATATAGATTTATAGGCTTGCACAACGCAGTAAACATATAGACAGGCACAACCTGATATAGACATAGGCACTCTCACATAGGTGCAGAGATGCACAACCAGAGCCCTGCTTCCCCCGTGCCTCAGTTTCCTGTCTTGCAGTAACCACCCCAGAGTGAGATGAGGAGGATGAGGTGAGCTCATATATGTGGAGCGGTTAGTTCAGTGCCTGACACAGTAGTGCTCATCCTGGTCACTATGATTCCTTTCCTGTGTCAATTTCCTGCCACCAAAGACCGCCGGGGACATACCCACAGTCGAACGACGTTGGGAGACCACACACTGCGAGAGGCCTAAGAGGGAGTTAGAACTTACGAACTTGCCCTCATGCTTAGTGATTTGGGGGGGAGTTGGGGCTTTGCTTTGGACTGGGTGCTGTCAGGGAGTGGGACAAGCCAGTGGTTAGCGTAATGTTGGTTGTTGTGGAGAAGGCCAGGACCCTGGCGTGAGGATGAAGCTGTAACTGGCCCAGAATTAGTCCTCGCTCGTACTGGTCAGGTCAAGAGTAATTGGTCATTCTGTGATCTGAACATTCTGGACTGTGCTCTGACGTGGTCCCAGAGATGCCTCGTTAGATGTTATGCACCATTCACCCATGTAGGATCCCAAGGTCCAGCAGACCGGGCCAGGCCAGCACCATTGTCTCAGCTGCTGGACAGCCTTTCTGACATGAGTCTCATTCGGGCAATGCTGCTCCTTCTGCCAACAGCTGGCTGTCCTTTCTCGTTTTCTTACCTGTGTATTTCTCCTTCCTACAAGGCAGACCCTGTCTCTTGAGCCCCGCTCTTTGTTTTGACAGCAGTTCTCAAAGGACGAGTCTCTCAGCCTCTGTTGGTGGGACTAGATCGTGCCTTCTTTCCTCCAAAGTCAGAGGATTCCACAGACAGCAGGAAAGCAGGACACAGGCAGAGACCTTTCTCGGCTCTGCCCACCTCAACGCTTGGGAAGTGGAGCCAACTGTTCAGCACATCGGCCAGTGTAGGAGCCTGTGTGGACACCAGCCCACACATCAGCCAGTGCAGGAGCCTGTGTGGACACCGTTCAACTCATCAGCCAGTGTAGGCACCTGTGTGGATACCATCCCACTCATCGGCCAGTGCAGGTGTCTATGTGGAAACCGTCCAGCTCATCAGCCGGTGTAGGCACCTGTGTGGACAGAGTGAACGTTGGGAGGCAGCGTGGTCTCCTGGGAAAGCCACAGGCCTGGCAGCCTGAGTGTCTGGGTTAGGTCTTAACCCGACTGCCGTGAGCTAAATGGTGTCCTCTCCAAATCCGTGTCCACCTGGAGCCTGAGAATGTGACTTTATGTGGAAATAGCATCTTTGCAGACGTCATCAAGTTAGGATGAGGTCATACTTGACTCAGGTGTGTCTTTATCAGAACAGATACTGGTGTCTGTATTAGAAGAGAAAGGACAAAGAAAGTTGCCACATAGCGATGGAATCAGAGACTGAGGTGAGTCGTCTTCAGGCCAGCGGTGACCCAGGGATGTCTCATCCCCAGGGCTGATGGAGGGTGGGATGGTTTCTCCCCTGGATCCTCCAGACCTCTGGTCTCCAGAACTGTGATGGAATAAGCTTCCATTGTTTCAAGCCCCCAGTGTGTTGTAGCTTTAATGTGACAGGCACGGGAGCTCAGACAGTGACCTTGAGTTGCCCTTCCACCACCTGCACCTCCAATCTGACCCTTTGGAGTGGAGGAACAAGACCCTCCCGATGGGCTCCCCCGCCCTGGGGACCCCGGCTATCTCCCGCTGTCACTCAGGCGAGCATGGCTGGCCACCGCGCTGCTGGACGCTGCGGCTCGGCCCATCACACAGCCATTGGGTAATGACTATCATTATGTGATTGCGATGTCGCCGAGGCTGGTGATTTGTCATTGTTAACACTTAAGAAGTGCCTGGTCCATCTGCACAGAATGATAATAATAAAAAATAGGAGGTGCTCCCCTCTGACAGCAGCGGGCCAGCAGCAAGCAGAGCCCAGGAGGAGGGACCCACAAGGGTGTGGGGGTCGGGCTGAGACTGCTGTGGTGGGCAGAGGAGGCTGTGTTCTCTGAGCCCGTGTTCTCAGCCTCTCCAAAACACCTGGGAAGTGTCACGAATGTGGACACACTCCAGCAAAGGCGAGAGGGGAGGCAGTCCACCGTCACACACGTTGCACCCCCATGCAGCACTGGACCAGGCACAGGAGGGGAAGGGGCACACAAAATGAAGGAAATGGGCCTGTTTCTTGCTTCTGCCTTGACTCGGACAGGAAGACAGGCGAGTGCAGAGTCTCCTGATCTTGGCATTTGGAGGAGGAGGGTGTAGGGTGGGCTGAGTTGGCCAGGGAGGCTTCCAGAAGAAGTGAGGTGCCTGGAGCCTTTAGAAGGAGGGAGGAGGCGGGATGCCTTCCGTTCCTAGCCACCTGCATGGGCAAGAGGAGGGTCATCTTTGCCTTCCCCATTCTAATGAGAAGGTCAAACCAACCATCACCAAAGGGAAGTCTCGGATCACAGGGCCCGTCCGCCAGTTTTCTGAAATCTGCCTGGGGAGCCGGGCTCGGTGGCTCAGCCTGTAATCCCGCACTTTGGGAGACTGAGGTGAGTGGATTGCCTGAGCCCGCGGGTTCGAGACTCGCCTGGGCAACTTGGCAAGACCTCATCTCCACAATAAATCAAAAATCAGCCGGGCATGGTAGCGTGCGCCTGTCGTTCCAGCTACTTGGAAGGCTGAGGTGGAAGGATCGCCTGAGCCCAGCTGGTCGAGGCTGCGGTGGCCAGGAGCAGCCACTGCACTCCAGTCTGGGTGACAGAGTGAGACTCCAACTCAAAAAAAAATTTAAATTAAAAAAAAATCTGCCTGGGGATGCTTTACAAGGGTAGCCGTTTCCATGTAGTTTAAGAGATGATATACATCAGCAACTCTTCCACAGGTCAGGCGGCCTCTGCAGTACCCCACCGTGGGGGTTCAGGCAGAGTCCCTCGGGCTCAGGGAAAATCTTTCCTCAGTCCCCTTGGTGGTCAAAGGTCACCCTGTCAGCCAGCAGGGACACAGCAGGCAGAGCCTGGAGACAGGGCCGCATGTCTTTAACAGACCTGTGATCTCGGCCTGGAGTCCATGGATCAGGAGAAATCAGGGAACTTGGGGAGGTACGGCTGACGAAAGCTGGCTGCCACAGCGGGGGTCTACAGAGTTCAACTCCCCTGAATGCCCCTCTCTGGGACACTGAATGTCCCTTACTAGGACCTTGCATACACAGGATCACCCACAAAGGGAAAAGGGAGTCCTTTGGTCAGGACTCGGGGCTTCTGCAGTGAAGGGGTGGGTCGCAGGGCTGGTCCTCAGGTGCCAGGCACTGCGTTCACACTGGGAATCCATGCCATTGGGGGAGAGCTGGGAGCTTCACAACACAACAGGTTCTAGTGGGATGGAGAGTGCTTTTTCCCCAGCTCCATCCTCCCAGCCACCCTCTCCAATATGAACCCCAGGTGAGCAGGGCCCGGCTAAGGGAGGGCATCCGAGCTCAGAGACTTGACTTCTGCAAGTGTGGAGACCCCCAGAACAACCATGGCCCACACGCAGCGTCAAACTAAAACATACCTCTGGGCGGAAGGAGAGGCTTGATTCTGAAGAATTATGCAGGAGAGAGAGGGCGTTCATTGCAGGGCCAGGAGGGGCCATTGCACTGGGGAGGGGCTTTTCCTTGATGGAAACGAGCCTAGGAAGAGCCAGCATGGGAGGTAGGGTGAAACCCCATGGGACCATGGGTCGGAGGATGTTTGAACCTGAGCCCCGCTGGCTCCCAGAGACCTGCCTGTGGGTTCAGGCCCAGGGCAGGCGGCAGGGGTGAAGCTGAACCACAGCTTCGCCGACAAGCACTTTGTTCTGAGGGAGCAGTGGGGACACGACCACTCGGCCACTCACCTGTGAGGCACAGACATGAGATCTGGAGGGGCTGTGTCCTGCCTGGGACAGGTCAACAGGGGAAGACTCAGTCTCATGTGAATCCCATGGGGGAGGATGGTGTCTGCAGGGAGCCGCTTCCAGGAGCACATATGGGTGGAGATTCTGGAGCAGTCCCAGCTTGCCAGACCGCGGGCTCAATTCCCTGTACCTAAGGCAGGACCCAGGCTTCCCCAGGCTCTCCTCAAACCAGCAACCTCTGAGTCCTGATGAACAAGTTGGGACAGGCTTTCCCAGCACGGCAGGTGCCGCCTCCAACCCAAGGAGGCCTGCGAGGTGTGTTTCTTTCTTGGCAGAAAGGGGATTGTGGGGCCTTACCCACCCTGGACTTTGGGGGAGATGTTCCTCATGCCCCAGACCACGGGGTCCCCAAAACCTTCACTGATGGGCCTAGCTCTGGCCTATCCGTAGGGCTTAGCCTCCCCTCTTAGAGCCTCTCACGTACTCCCTGCTGTTTCTTGCCCATGGGGTCTCTCAAAGAGATGCCCTCCATGGGGTGAGCCCAGGCACCGCCCTGCAGGTGCTCGGTCAGCCCTACCCACCCGTCCTGGGCCCCCCAGAGACAGAGAGCAAGATCCAGCCCTGGGCCTGCATGGAAACCGCTGCCTGACTATGTGAGCTCAGACCGCTCTGGCCCCGCCAAAGAACACAGAGAAGAACACATTCGGGAAGCTCTGTCCCAGGGCTGTGCTCATCTGCCTGGGATGCTTGCTCACCGCCTGCCGGGGACTCTCAGCGCCTCCCTGCCAAGTGCTGTCCTGCCTGCCGGGGCAGGAGGGTCCAACTCCAGAATTCCCCTGCGAGTCAGTGTGGCAGGTATTCGGGGCCGTGACAAGGCCTGCTAGGAGGGAGGAAGCAAGCGGCAGGAGTTCAGTAAGAGGGGTCTCTGCTGGAGACGGTCACCATCAGACTCTGAGGGGGCAGTGCACCCTGCCATTGCCTGCCTCGAGGCAAGGGGACTGGTCTTTTGTGCCACCCTCATGTCAGCCACTGACTGAGGCTATCCCCACGATGGGGCATCATCTTCAGGGAGGGGTGGCTCCTGTCAGCCTAGGACAGTTCTCCAGGGCAGAAGGACAGCTTGAGGGTGGGCACCAGCCTAGGGAGTGTGAATGGCATCTATGACAGAAACAAACATTTTTCTGCCCAAGTGTCACAGGATGCTCAGAGAGCCGAGGTGGCCAATGGAGGGGGTTGCCCTACCTCATCTCGGTGACAGCTTCTGACCTCTGTGGCCACTCCCCCGCTGGCAGGAGCACTGCACAGAGAAAACCCGGGATGTGGTGCTGAGCCCTGTCCCTTCCCACTCAGGGCCACTGAAGGCCGGGCCCCAGAGGCTGGCTGGTGCGGCTGGTGGGCAAGAGAAGGCAGCCACCAAGACTGATGCAATTAATCCAGCGCTGGGGCTTCAAGGGGAGGGGGACGGTGCCCAGGATGGCGGCCGGTTATCAGGGTTAGACAGTACTCCGTCCGAAGTAGCCATCGGGTCTCAGCTTTCTTCTTCTGAGGCTATGTTATTCAATACTGGCGCCGCCGCAGGGCATGTTCTCAAAGAAAAACATGTTCTTTGGTCAAGGGTCTTCTCAGATTCCAGCTCGGTGCTCCCCTCTGACCCTTCAATCGGTAAACGTGGGTTTCCATATGGTGCCGGCCTGGCTCTCTCCCCCTCCCCGCTTCCCATCTTCAATCTCCACGCAATGTCTTCAGGAGTAAAAGTCGCCCAACCCGCCTGCTCCACCTGGTGGGCAGGCTGGCCTCACCCCAAGCCATCCAGGTAAACGCACCAGCAGGGGCTTTGAAAGCCCCACGTGCGGCCTCACACGTTCAAGGTCGAGCCTCCAGGAGCCAGCAGCAACATGAGGACTGGGAGGCCATGGAGGGGTATCAAACCCGTATGGACAGCATTCACGGACAGAGGGCACGCCCATCCCCCTGTGGCAGCAGTTCCTCCCAGACCCTTGTGTCAGGATCGGGGTAAAATGCCGATTTCTGGGCCCTGCCCCAATCTGTCTAGGTCAGGATCTCTATGGGCAGAGCCCCGACATTTGCATATTGCACAAGCTCCCAGATGATCGGGTATAGCCCAGAGTCTGAGAGCTGATGGTCTCAATCTGGACGGGGTGGGAAGGTCCCAGCCACAAAGTCTTCCTGGCTCCTGGCTCAGCCCCATGCTCTGGGTGCCAGCTCCTGACTCAGTTCCCAGATCTTCCAGAATGAAGCCATGGCCGCCTGCTGGGGCAGGTGCCCACAGCTCCTCAGCCCATCTCACACGACTGCCTACGTGAGATGGGCACAAGTCTGCTCAGGTTGCCTGGACAAGGCCCCTGAGGCTGAGCAGCTTAAACCACGAGCTCTGTTCTGTCACGGCCCGGAAGGCTGGAAGTCCAAGGTTAAGGGTGGGCAGGGTGGTTCCCCCACCCCGACCTCTCTCCTGGACATTCTCCCTGTGTCTTCACAAGGTTGACCCTCCGTGCGTGTCTGTGTCCTCATCTCCTCTTCTAAGGACACCAGTCCCACTGGATAGAGCTGACCCTAGTGGCCTCGTTTTATCTTCATCACTTCCATAGTTGCTCTCCCCAAAGGCAGACTCTGCCCTGGGAGTTAGGACTCAGCAGATGAGTTTTGGGAGGACACAACTTGGCCCCCAAGGGGAAGTCCAGAAGAAACACAATTTGAGCGCCTGGCTCCCTGTCGGCATGGCTAACGTGAGGTCTTGTGCCAGGGCCTCCTGGTTCCAGCACCCGCCTTTACCCTGTCCTGTTCCACAGTTGCAGAATTAGCATCTGTGACACATACTCCACACATAGCGCAGCCCCTTCCCTGGGCTCCTCCCACCCCTGGCTGCCGACACCACCTCTGCCCTATCTCATTCTTCTAGCACCTGTTGAGCTCCTGCTTGTGCCAGGCCTGAGCAGGTGTCGGGCCACAAGGGCCCATCAAATCCAGCCCAGCCTCGGCACAGTCCGGCAGGGGGTCCAGTGTCCTCCTCCTCATGCGGGCCTGGCCTTGAATGCAGCTCAGTTCTGCCACACACCCTCTGCTGGTTCTTCCTCTCCAGCCCTCATGCCTCTCCTTAAAATCCTTTGCTTCTCCCCACCTGACATTTAGGCTATTGCCCCAACATCAGAAACCCACCTCTGGCTGGGCGCAGTGGCTCACGACTATAATCCCAGCACTCTGGGAGGCCGAGGTGGGAGGAAGCCTTGGGCCCAGTGTTCAAGACCAGCCAGGGCAACATAGCGAGACCTCGTCTCTACAAAATTCAAAAATTTAGCCAAGCATGGTGGCGCTTGCCTGTTGTCCCAGTTACTGGGGGAAACTGAGGAGGAAGGATCGCATGAGCCCAGGAGGTCGAGGCTGGGTGAGCTGTGATCATGCCATTGTACTCCAGCCTGGGCAACAGAGAGAGACTCCAACTCAAAAAACAAAGAAGGAAGGAAGGAAGGAGAAAAAAGGGGGCGGGTGGGAAGAAGGAAAGAAAGAGAAAGGAAAGGAAAGGAAAAGAAAGAAGAAAAGAAATCCACCTCTGTCTGCTGCATCATCCACATCCTTCCCTGGGTCTTCTCCTTCTGTCGCCAGGTGTTCCCACCTTGGAACCCAAGCCCCCTTCTCAAAGACGACCAGTGACCCACTGTACTAGTGTCCTGTGGCTGCCCTAACTAATTGCCATAAACCGAGGGACTTAAAACACTAAACATTTATTCTCTCACAATCCAGGAGGCCAGAAGTCCAAGACCAAGTAGTGGGCAGTGCTGGTTCCCGCTGGAGGCTCAGAGGGCGGTTCTGTCCTAGCCTCTCCAGCTTCGGTGGCTCTGGCAAGCTTTGGAGTTCTGTGGCTTTTAGACACATCATCCTGCTCTCTGCCTCCATTTCCATGGGGCCTTCTCCTCTGCGTGTCTCTTTTCTGGGTCTTACAAGGACCCGCTTTTATTGGATCTAAGGGTCCCCCTAGTCTAGCACAACCTCATCCCAATCTCCCCTAATTGCACCTGCAGAAATACTATTTCCAAATAAAGTCATATTCTGAGGTTCCATGTGGTCATTAATTTTGGGAAGACACTATTTAGCCTAATGGCAAAACTGCCAGGCTCTGCAGACCTGTGGCCACCCCCCTCCCACTTTCTGTCCCAACTCTCCTTGGGCTCCCCTGGCTCCCGGTATCTGCCGTCATTGTTCCATGGCAACCGGCTGCCTCCTCGTCATCCACCTGCTTCCCCTGATCTCTGGCCCCCACCCACTTCTCTCCCCGGGTGACCTTGCCTCCTGTCCTGTCTCCAGTGTTCTGCCAGCCCTGGGCCCCCACGTGAGGGACCCTCCCAGAAGAACCTTCCCCAACCCACTTCCCATCATGCCCAAGCCCTCCAAACTGAGCCCCCCTGCCCAAGCCAACAGCCTCTGCCCAAGCAGTTCCCACAGGCCTCATACGCCTCTGTCGAAGGGAATTGACGTACTGCACTGGTGTCCCCAGAGAAAACACCCACACTCCTCCTGTCCCCTCCCAGCCTGGCATCCCTGATTCCTTCCACATTGTGATGCGTAATGAGACACATCCTGGTCAGCTTGGGCACACACAGCTGCCCATGGCATTCAGGAAGGAGAAATAAGTGGCTCTTCTTGGCTGTCTCAGAAGTCCTGGTGTCCCCAGGGCATGAGACGCTGAAGTGTTTCACAGTGGCTTTCCCAGGATGCAGAGATAAATACAAACTCTATTGTGTGTCAGGAAGCAGGAGAGGCTGGCAGGGGTGGGAGGTTGGCTCCTGAGGGGAGAGGGAGACTTTCTCCTGGGGGTGAAGATTCAGAGCTGCTGTCACATTGTCCCCCAACAGCATCCCAGCACCCAGCTGCCCCTTACCCTACCCTGGCATCCCTCCCCCCATCCAGCCCCACATCTGCCCTCCCGAGCATGCTGGAGCTGCAACTTCTGGTTGTCAACTTCTGCCTCCCAAGGACCCTTTTCCCTCCCTGATCCTTCTGTTCGGCATCTATTCTATTCAACATGTATTTGATAAACATTTTATGAAAGAAGAAACTGGCATAGCGGCCGATGCAGGAGCGGACAGGACATGGAGAGCCCAGGCAGGGAGAAGGCAGAGGTAAATGGGGAGCACTGGCCACAGAGGATGCAAGTAATGCTTCTGGCTGTCAGAGAGGGGACATGGGGCCTTCTGAGTAAGCATGCTCAGTGGGCAACAGAGGTCATTGGACTGGGGCGTCTGGTAAACATGGACAACAACCTCTATGGCCCTCAGTTTTCCCATCGGTAAAATAAGAATGATAAGAGCCCCACATCACTGAGTGATTAAGAGGACTCAATGAGGACCGAATACTCCTCTACGTGATGCCTGGTCACAACAGTGGCAGGCGAAAAGTTGCGCTATCATTGTCGTCTTTGTTATTAACGTCATCACGCTACCGTCGTCATCATCATCCCTCATTGCTGCCACTATCACCAGTATCACTATGACAACCACCCCCGTCACCATCCCCATCATCTCCATCATCACGGCCACCATCCTCATCTCCCATCACATCATCATCACCATCGTCACCAGCACCATCGTTGCCCTCGTCGCCACGAGCATCACCATCGTCAGCATCACTGTCAGCACCAGCAGCACCATCCTTGTAATTGCCATGACTACTATCACCACCGCCATCACCACCACCACCATCGCCACTGTCTCCATCAGTGTAGTCACCGCCATCAACATCATCGGCATTGCCTTTGTCAGCCTGACCATGATCACCATCATCAGCGTCACCACGGCCATTATCACCATTATTACCGCCATCGTCACCATCACCGTTACCGTCATCACCACCACCACCACCATCATCGTCACCATCAGCGTCACCGCCATAGCCATCACCACTGTCACCACCATCATCGTCAATACCGCTTCCGTCATCATCTTCACCGCCACCACCATCACCACATTCACAATGATCACCGTCATCACAGCTATTGTCACCAACATCACCACCCCCACCACCATCACCATCATCACCATGAATGATAACAAAAAATTATTGTAATCGTCATGGCCTAGATGGGAGACGTTGAGCCGGGCTTGAAAAGATGGGCTATACTGGGACAATAACCTCCAGGGGCCTTCATTTTCTCCCCTTTAAAATGGGAAATATGGCCGGGCTCGGTGGCTCAGCCTGTAATCCCCTGCTTTGGGAGTCTGAGGTGAGTGAATTGCCTGAGCCCGCGGGTTCGAGACCCGCCTGGGCAACTTGGCGAGACCTCATCTCTACAATAAATCAAAAATTAGCTGGGCATGGTAGTGTGTGCCTGTAGTTCCAGCTACTTGGAAGGCTGAGGCGGAAGGATCGCCGGAGCCCAGCAGGCCGAGGCTGCGCTGGTCGGGAGCGGCCACTGCACTCCAGTCTGGGTGACAGAGTGAGACTCCGACTCAAAAAAATAAAGAATAAAAAATAAAATGGGAAATATGATAGCCCTCACATTAGGCAATTATGAAGACTAAACGAATTCATACACATAATGGTTGGCAACAAGTGTCAGGCCTATCATAGGTACTGCAGTTGTCCACATAACCATCACCTTCACATTATCACAATCACCATCATCATATCGTCAATTATCATCACCATAATCATCATAACTGTAACCGTCATCATCACCACAACCAATGACATCATCATAATCATAATCATCGTCACCACCATCATCCCCATCACCATCGTCACCAAAGAGGGTGAAAGAGGGACAGGGAAACACATTGGACACATGAATGAGAGAGGTAAGGAATGGAGGCTTGGAAGGTGGAGGAGTCCCATGGACCGTTTAGACTGAAGGTCATTAGTAGAACCTGGTGGCAAGGTAGGCTGGGGTCGACTCATAGTAGCTTTGTAGAAGACTAGGGAGTCTCTACCCACCCTCCGCCCCAGCCTCCCTGGCTTTGCCCTTCTTTTCCTCAGACTCCACGCTTGAGAGAAACCCTCAACACCACCTTGCAGCTGTGGGGGGAGGGGGCATAACAGCAGAGGCCCGAGCTCACTGTCCCAAGATCCACCTCTTCAGGCCACCCAAACATACCCCGTGCTTTACAGGACCGTGACCCTTCTCCAGCTACTTTCTGCCTGGCCAGCTTGGCTTCACAGAAGGGCATCTGGGGTTTCTTCTTAGAGGCTGATTGAAAAGTCCTCCTGGCCTGGGAATGAGAGTGGCGTGCTAATGAGCTGGCGGGCTGCAGATGCCAGGCCTCCAGCTCCGGCCGCTGTAATCGGAATAATGTGGGAGTTGATTTGTTCTCTCCAAAATGTACCATTGTTAGATTTCCCACTGACTAGCTTTGGCAGTAGTCATTTATGTCTCCTTTCCACCTGGGGGGACTCTTGATCCTTTCTTGTGAAGGGACACGACATCTCTCGGCTAGGCTGTAAATGCCTCATTACGGCTCTCAGCTGCACACTTGGGCTTTTTTCTCACTCTGGGTCACATTTCATTTTGGTTTAAATAATGAAACCAGCAGACTGAGATTAGAGCCATTAAATGATTTTTGCTCCCAGGAAACTGATGCCTGTCCAAGATGTAAACTCACTGAGAGCTCAGGAGACCCTCTGTGCTAGTGGGACTGGAAGAAACAGACGGACCAGGGATGGCGTGGCTTGGATACCACTGAGTCTTACACTGGCAGGCTGAGAGATGAGACTTCACTGGCAGGAAGACAGACGCTGGGAGGTGTGTCCAGGGCAAGCTCTGTCTTGAAGCAGGCAGGGGCTCACAGAGTGGAGAGAGAGATGGCTCTGGCCTTCACGGTACGGTAGGACTGATCCTTGCTTGTTACACTGTTTCAAGTGCTTTGTCAACAGTCTTCACTCGAAGTTCACCTGGACTTGCTTTGCTCCCTTCACTGCTCAACCGAGGAAAGTGAATTTAAAAAGTCTCAGAGATTCCGGACTCAACTGAGCTCATCAAAACCTCCGTGGCCAGGCCAGGCTGCAGCCCTGGGCTGGCTCCACCCCATGACCTTGCCATCCCTTTCCTCCCCCAAAGGAGAGGCTAAGAGTTCAGAGTGGAGGATGAAGAGCCCCAGCTCATGTGTCTGTGGGAGCAGAACCCAGGCCGTTCACTGTACTCTGCTCAGAGAATGACTTCACTCCTGCTCCCTTGTAGATAGAGGGACCTTCTCACTGGGCAAGAGTAGTCAATCTCAGGGTCACTTTGACTCTCTGAGCCTCAGTTCCTGATCTTTAAAGTGGGGATACAATGCCTACCCTGCAGGACTGCCTCTGCAACTAGAGTGCATGCGTGGAGGCCCTAAACTGCTGTTGTCATTAGTATCTCAGCAAGGAGAAAGGCCAGCCATGGCCAAGCCGCCTCCTGCTCTCCTCTCCTGTACTGGACAAGTCCTTTGAGCACTTCTGCACAAAAAGAGCTAGAGGAAGTAATGACTGCTGTGCTGGTGGAGTGGGCTTGTGTGCGCTGGGGCTGGGAAGGGATCCACTTTGCCAGCACACCTAGTGGGGAGGATTGCTCCCAAGGACTTAAAACCTTGTATGTAGAAAATAGGCATCATGGCTGCCTCAGAAGGATGTGACATGAAGCAGATAATGTGCTCCACTAAGCAGACTAAAAGTACGATGTGCCAAGCAGCAGGGACAGGGAGTCAGGTCCACACTTCTCAGGCAGGGCTCCACTTTAAAGCCCTCTTGGGCTATGCAAGGAGCCCGGCTCACTCAGGCCACAGCCTCTGAGGGCCAAAAGGAAGAGGAAAGCCAGGTTGTCTACTAGCGCTTGCCCACAACAGAGGCTTTCATTCCTTGCCCTCTACCTCTCCATCACTAGTGACTGGATCCCAGTCCCCCTCAAAGCTGTTCCTGCCCTTTCCCTCCTTGGCTTCCTTTGGCCTTGGGTCCCTGACTTGGCCTCTGAGATTTCTATCCACAGCTTGCCCGCAGGTCCAACTTGGCTGCCTTGGTGTCCTTGGATGGATGGCCCTCTCCAGTTCTGGCCCTGGTACTCAGCCAGCTCCACCCCAGACAGCCGAGGGCTCCCAAGAACATAGCACCCAGGTATGTCAGAAAACATCAACAGTTGGGTTTTCTTAGTGCTCTGGTGGAGAGTGGCAGTCAAGGCTGGTTCAATCCTCACCGCTTTCTGCTGTGGCTTCAGACAACTTACGTTACCTTGAGAAGTCTTGTTTTGTTTTTGTTTTTGTTTTAATTTGGGAATGGAGTAGCTGTGTGTTTCCTGATGGAATTGCTATTTCCATTTTATCATGTGTCACCTCCTACCCGCTCCTTCACCACCATGGCCTGGATGCTACCCTCCCCATTCTGTTAATGTTTGCCAAGGTCACCTAGACTGTTGCTAGATTCAGTGGGTGCTTTACAATCCCCCTCTGGCTTTTAAACTCTCAGCACATTCAGCACATTCCCCTACATTCTTCCTAAGATCCCCTCTCCTCTCAGTTTCCAGAAGCCCACATTCTCCCTCCTTTCCTCCTGCCTAGGTCACCCCAACTAACATACATTTATGTTGTCACAGTTGTGAAGGCTGAAAGTCCAAGATCAAGCTTTTGGTGAGTTTGGTTCCTGGTGAGGGCTCACTTCCTGGCTTGCAGACAGCTGTGACCACACATGGTCTTTCCTTGGTGTGTGAGCACAAAAAGGAAAGAGAAGAGACAACTCTCTGGTGTCTCTACTTACAAGAACACAAATCTCACAACACAAGAGTTCCACTCTTATACTCTCATTTGACCTTATTACCTCCTTGGCAACTCCATCTCCAAATACAGCCATGCTGGAGGTTAGGGCTTCCTCAAGTGAGCTCAGAGAGGACACAGCCATTCAACTCACCGTACCACCCTAGAGTAAGTGTTCTTCAGACACTGGGCCTGACTCCCACTGACCCCCTTCCACCCAGTGTTGCCTAACAGAACTCTGTGACCACGAAGACATTCTATCCTGAGCTATACATGTGGCTAGCTAGGAAAGGATGGAATGTTTAATCTAATTTCAAATATTTTAAGTGTGGCCAGCCAACGTGGCATATGACTGTGGCATTACCAGGGCAGGGCTGTGCCCTCCTTATGTAATCTCACTGCGGTACTTGCATGAGCCTTGTCCAGGCTCCAGACCTGCCAAGTACCGAGCAGACAGAGCTTACAGACTTGTCACCCCACAAGGAGGCGGCCTGCCAAAATGCAGCCATGATGCTCCCCCAGGACCCCACCTTGGTCAAAGGCAGCAGCATCCATGCAGTCCTTCTTGCCAGAAATCTGGACTCACGCTTGACTCATCCTCTCGCTGATGCTCCCACACCCTCAAAGCCAGGCCAGGTCACCTCCACTCTACCTGGAGGTCTGCCTCTGCCCTCCACCTGGGCCTCTGGCTCCATGGCTATGCAGCGCTCCTACTCCCACCTCAGGCCCCTCTCTCTGCTCCTTCTTACCATCTGCAGGTTGCCCTGCCATCTGGCTCAGCCCATTCTCTTCCTTGGGGGTCCAGGGAAGCTGCAGGAGTGAGTGCAGACAGCACAAGTCTGGGCCCAACTCTACCTCTAGCAACACCCACCCCAAGCACACTGGGTCTCCCTGCCTCAGACTCCATGTGCCCTGTCCCTGCTCTGGAAGGTGAGTCCCAGGAGGGCAGCGATTGCGGCTTCTTCTCCATTTCCCCACCCTCAGCCCTGTGACCTGGAGGTGGCACCCAGCTGGTGTCTGCAGAAGGAATGTGTGGAACCCCTCTTGTGAGTCTTTAACACTGAGAGAGAGGAGAGTGGAAATGAATGGCGACTTCCCAGATGAGAACAGACAGGGGTTATGTATTCTGAGCTGCTGTAACAAGGGAATCGGTCCCATTGCCAGCATTGGCAGAGACTCAAAGATAAGTTTCAGAGGGGAAAAGGGGACCCTCTGGTGAGTCCTGATGTGGCTGTGGGCCAGAGCCCCAACTGGAAGCAGGTATCCTCTGGGATGAGGAGGAGTGAGTCTGGCTTTCCCCAGTTGATCCTGGTAGGAAGCAGGGGCAGATAGGAAGGACGCCGTCAGTTACCACCAAGTCGTGGCCCTTTGGGCTGATTGTATTTGGTTTCCTGGACCTTCTCTAGAGACGAGATGGTAGTCTGTCTTCCTGCAGGGCAGTCTCACAGCAGCCGGTCTCTGGGCTGAGTCTGCAGGTGAGGGGGGTTTCCTGAGGAGGCCATAGCCATCATAGGAAAGAGTCCTCTCTTCTCTGTGTTCTGGCATTGTTCATTTGTATATTCAGCATCTTAACAGACAGAGAGAAATCGAAAGTGCCCTTCCCATCTGTTCCCATGTGCCTCCCGACTCCACCAAGGACTGGCTAGGGACATCCTTCCTGGGGACTTGCTGTCTGTGCCTTCACAATGTGCTACATACGTGCTGCAGCTGTACTGCATGGGCATGACACAAACATGTGCCTGACAGACACGTGTGTGATACAGGCATGTGCATACATGCTGCAGGCATGCGCATGACACCAGGTCTCAGCCTGCTCATGGGTCCCAGCATTGGCACCCCAGAGGCACTCCAGGGTCATGGTGCTAAGGGTGGGACCTGCAGGGTCTGCTGTGGTGGGCAGGTGCCCTGTGGAGAAGTCTGAGTGGGACGAGAGGGTCCAAAAGCAGGATGCTATCCCAAGAGCTTGTGCTGGAAGGGTCCTGATTATCACCAAGAAGTATTTTCATTTTCCTCTTAATAGAGAATAATGATTGAGACCCAATTCCTATTTTGTTTTTAAATTTACACTGAAAAGAGTATTAGAAATGAAACATTAATGGAATGTGAAAAATGAACTCTGCATTCAGCGCCCATTTGCTAAATTACTGGAGCTCATCCAGGGGAGGGAGGGGGGTTAACCATGCCCAGGAACAGCGTTTCCACGGCACGCATGGCTGGCTGCCACCAGGCCAGATGGATAAATATTTTATGTACTTTAATTTTCTCATCTATGAGCTCGATGTTCTGACTCATCTTTTGTTTTATTTTTCTACTTCATAAATATTAAAAGTGCATACTCTCTTCCCTGAGAAGAACAAGGCTTCCAGTTTCTGTTCCGTAGCCCGTCCCCGTGAGGACGGGGACGTTGAGACTGGTACATGCTTCCTTCATTTGGCCTGGAACTCCTGCCCTCCATGCTAGTCAGGGCTCTCCGGAGACACAGAAGCAGTCCATGTGTATGAAGAGATTTATTAGAAGGAACTGGCTCACACAGTGATGAAGGCAGCAGGACCCATGAGCTGTCAGGTGAGTCGACCGGCTGGGGACCCCAAGCACCAACACTGTGAAGAGCTGACGTTTCAGTTCGAGTCCAAAGGCAGGAAAAAGCCGGCCACCCAATCTGAAGGTAGTTTTAGGCAGAAAGGGACTCCCCGTTGAGCCAGGGCAGCTCAGCCTTCTTGTTCTATTTGGGCCTTCGACTGACCGTGTGAAGCCTACCCACCCTGGGGAGGACCATCTGCAAATTTCAGTAGTACTAGGTTGGTGCAAAAGTAATCGTGACTTTGGACCATGAATTTTAAATCATCATATCTAGGTTCAAACACATCTGTATTAACCAAAATAGGAACCATTACAATCAACACATTTTTGCCAATGAGAAATAAGTCTTTATTACTGTAGCATAACAATCCAAGCTTTGAGATTCAATGAATATTTGCTGCATCCTACTGGTTGTGGAAACGTTGTGCCTGCAAAAAGTTGTCAAGATGCTTGAAGAAGTGGTAGCCGGTTGGCGAGAGAACAGGTGAATATGGTGGGTGAAGCAAAACTTCGTAGCCCGATGCAATCAACTTTTGAAGCATTGGTTGTGAGATATGCGGTAGGGCATCTTCATGGAGAAGAATTGGGCCCTTTCTGTTGACCAATGACGACTGCAGGTGTTGCAGTTTTTGCTGCATTTCATGGATGTACTGAGCATCCTTCTCAGATATCATGATTTCACCAGGATACAGAAAGCTGTTGTGGATCAGACCGCCAGCAGACCACCAAACATGGCCATGACCTTTTTTTGGTATAAGTTTGGCTTTGGGAAGTGCTTTGGAGATTCTTCTCGGTACAACCACTGAGCCGGTTGTTGTGTAAAATCCACTTTTTGTCGCATGTCACAATCCAATTGAAAAAATGGTTTATTGTTGTTATATAGAATGAGAGATGACACTTTAAAAGGATTTTTTTTTTCAGTCAGCTCACAAGGCACCCACTCATCAAACTTTTTCACCTTTCCAATTTGCTTCCAATGCCAAACGACCGTAGAATTGTCAGTGTTGAGTTCTTTGACAATTTCTTGTGCAGTTGCTCTCAATGGTTTATTGTCAACTTCCAATGGCCGGCCACTAGGCTCTTCATCTTCAAGGCTCTCATCTCCTTTGCAAAACTTCCTGAACCACCACTACATTGTACCTTTGTTGGTTTTGGAGTCAAATGCGTTGTTGATGTTGAGAGTTGTAGCCACTGCTTTACGACCCATTTTGAACTCGAGTGAGAAAATCGCTCGAATTTGCTTTTCCTCTAGCATCATTTCCCTAGTCTAAAATAAATATAAAATAAACAGCAAGTAATAAGACATTAACCCCAAAAAAAGCATAAAACAAGAAATAGGCATTCAAATGAAGTATAACATAGCCACATTAATTAAGAATGCATTCCAATATCAAATGGCACATTTCAACTTGCAAAAACCACAATTACATTTGCACCAATCTAACAGTTTCATCCAGAAACCCCCACAGTCATGCCTGGGATCATGTTTGACCCAATATCTGGGCCCCTGTGGCCCAATCTGGTGACTCCTAGGACTAACTCTCCCCTCCCCCCGCCCCCCTTGTCATCTGCCTCTGTCCATTTTCTCCCGTCACCCTGCTTCTTCCCAGGCGAGCGCTCCTGGAAGGAGCAGTTCTCTTGAATTGGTTTACTTTTTTCTAACTGGACTCTTCGGTCTCTTACAATACGGGTGTGTTTCGCTGTGGAGACAACAGTGCCTCCATTTTGGGTGCTAATTCATCATGCTGACCTCTGGTGAGCCCCAGTCCTGCGAACGCCTTCTGGTTTCTGCTTCATTCACTGTTCCCGGTGTAAGAACATGCACTTCCGCTTTTAGCAATCTCGTTGTTCTTGCACGCAGTCTGGGCTGTGACTCATGGAGCATACTTGCCCATCCTGGAGGGCTGCTTTCCACGGTCCGTTTGGAGATGCGCCCTGCCCCATTCTGTACAAAGCCCGGGTCTGGGGCATCTCAGTGTCGAGGTCTACCTGTCTGGCAGTGCCCAAGACCGTGTTTCGGTCTGTAAGTTCCCCTGCAAATCATGCGCTGCCAACCTGCTGGATTGTCCGCCTCTTCCCATGGTTCCTCGGCTTCTTCTGCCTGTAGAGGTCACTTTGCATACACAACCTTTCACAGGACAGCCTCTCTACTCGCCTGCTTTCTTTCTCCCTTGTGGTCCTCGCTGCCTCTTCTTCCCTCTATTTCCCTCCTCGGACCTGGGCCTCTTCAGAACGTGCAACAAGCCCTTGAAAAGCGGCCATTGCTTGTTATTTATCTGTTTATTATTATGTTTTGAGTTGGGGTGTCTCAGTCTATCAACCAGGCTGGAGTGCAGTAACACAATCACAGTTCACCACATCCTCCACCTCCTGGGCTGAGGTGATCCTTCCACCTCAGCCACCCTAGTAGCTGGTACTACAGGCGTGCGCCACAATGCCTGGTTAATATTTTTATTTTTTTTTTGTAGCGATGAGGTCTTGTTATGCTGCCCAGGTTGGGGGCTGCTTTTAAAATTGCTGTTCAGCCAGGCTCGGTGGCTCAGCCTGTAATCCCGCGCTTTGGGAGGCTGAGGTGAGTGGATTGCCTGAGCCCACGGGTTCTAGACC